>NC_059430.1:42012262-42031510 GCF_021028975.2 Sphaerodactylus townsendi | reverse complement strand
AATAATCAGCAGCTATACTGTTGCCAAGTTTTTACAAGAATTTTCAATTGCAGAAGCAACAATTTTGCACTAATTTTGTACTGTATTGCAAGATGACTAGTAACTAGAAGTGGTATTTTTGCAAGACTTTTTGCATTTTCAGGTGGGAAACAAGCAGAATTAGCGGCATTTCAAGTAGTTAAATAATACATATGGTAGGTGAAAGGCAAGGGTCTTTGCTTGCACTTAAACAGAGCTGCGTTGTTTGGAGCTTTGCAGCAATACATCAGAGACACTTGGTAGTTATCTGATATACCCTGAATGAAGCTGTGCAAAGAGAACTATATTGATCTCCATGGAATATTTCTGGGATTAAACTACGCTGTGTGACAAAAATAACTATGACCTTAATCTCCTGTGATGTTTCTAGCCAGAAAATGTTATGATTATGATCAGATCTGTTGCATGGGAAAGGGTGTAAATGGCACTCTCTTCCAATGGCAATGTTTTCTGGGGGCAGGTCAACATGAAAGTTCTCATATAGAACCCACATAGCCCATTACTTTGATAGGCAGCAGAAAAATGACAGAAGGAGAGAGGTTTAAAAAAAGGAAAAAAAAACACTTCCCCCCTTCTCTTCTACCACAGCATCAATCTGAATCAGGGTGTTCCATGAATGTTTTTATCTTTAAGGGGGAAAAGATCCTGATCGCAGATCACTATCACCCAGCTTCTTAATTTGTTTTAATCTTTTAATCTTAATGAGAGTGTTAAGAACATCACTGCTGCAGAGGTATAAAAAGTGGATTGTATTCTTCCAGGAAGTAGGAGAGTTAGCAGGAGCAGATGAACAAGGAACACCTGAGCTTTGTAGCAGTAAGAATTAGATTGAAAAAGACCAAGTGGAGGGAAGATGGAGACCTCAACAGCTGTGATCTCAGCTTCCATCTCTTGGCTGTGGGCCCAGGCCTCATCCTGCTGGAACAACATCACATCATTGCTGATCTGTTTTCTCTTGCTGGCTCTGCTGCTTGATTATGTGATATACAGGAAGAGAAGCAGTCGCTTTCCACCAGGACCTACCCCTCTGCCTTTCGTTGGGAACTTGTTGAAATTTGATTTCAAGAATCCAGAAGTCACTGTCCAACATGTAAGTCCCAGCCAGACCAACTTTGGATGGCTCATAGTGATACAGAATGCTAGTACAAAAAGTGAAGGCCTTGAGAACTCCCTGTTCCTTTTAATAGCACAACACTGATGGAGGAGATTACAGCAAAATTGTGCTTCCTATGAAGCTTTTCAGAGAGGAAAAGAGGCATGGTATAGGCCAGTCTTGTCAGATCTCAAAAGGTAAGCAAGGTTGGTACTTTGGGTGGGTGTGGGGAGACCAGACCACCAGGGAAGACTCTCCTGAGGAAGGCAATGGTAAACCACTTCTTCTCACTTGCTTTGAAAGCCCCTAGCAGGGGTCACCATATGTCAGCTCTGACTTGATGGCACTTTACCATGCATGAAGCTCTTCAGCCTCCTAAATAAAACTAAGTTTATACCTGTGTACCTGTATGTGTGTGGCTGCTTGCAGGAACATGTTTATTAGGGATGGTATAAAGCTTTAACAAGGTGCTCTTTTTCTCAGTACTCTCCTGTGAATTTGCTGTTTATTTTTTCCACAGTGGACAAAGAAGTATGGAATAGCAATCTTAATCCACGCTGCATGGCAAAAATATGTTATACTGAGTGGGTTCAAGGTGATAAAGGAGGCATTTGGACAGAAAGCTGAGGATTTTGCTGACCGACCAGACCTGCCATTGTTGAATACAGCAGGCTACACAAAAAATTGTGGCGGTGAGTATTCATCATGCAGTAATGTATCTTTGTTCTACTGGTATTATTATGAAGGGCTATGACTGTGTAGCAATACTAAAACTCATCTGTTGTCTACCATAATATCATTCACTATGGGTAAAAGGAATTATATATGCCTTATAGAATAACCATTTATATAATTATTACCAAATATTAATTAATGGATATTGTAGATAGAACAAAAATGTTCCTTTGATGTAACGAGCATCTGAGTTCAAGATCCCACTCAGCCATGAAGCTCCCTGAATAACGTTGGGCTGGTCGCTGATTCTCAGCCTAGCCGATCTCACAGATCTGTTGGAAACATAAAACAGAGGAAGGAAGTACTATGATTTCATTCCTTTGGTTATTTTGTGGTATTTCTTGCTAACCATTCTCCCACCCAAGGTTCTTAGTTGGTTTAAATAATCAAACCTTGGGTTACACAATCAATTAAAAAACATAACAACATTATAAAGAACATCAACGGTACATGCCATTGAAGAAACTGAGATATAGTTCATTCTTGAGTAAATAGAACATTTGAAAAGCAACAGAATAGCTTCAACTGACAAGCTGTTCCACTACACAAGGGCCAAAACTGAAAAGAAACTGCAATGAGTAGTAGCCATGCAAGGGATGGTGCCTTTAGTAGGTATAGATTAGCTGAGCAGGATTACAACAGAAGGAGAAAATAGCAGAAGCAGTCTTGTAGGTATGTAGGTTCCAGATCATGAAGGGATTTACAGTTAATAACCAGTTAATAACCAGAATTGAACCAGAAACTGGAAGCCAATGGAGAATCTGATACATTCATAATGCCAAAATCATACCTTTGTCTTGATAATAAATGTGGCTCATCAATCTGACCCAACTGAAGTTTCTAAATTATCTTCAAAGGTACTGACCATGTAGACAGCATTACAGTAATGCAGGGGCATAGATACCAGGGGACATGTGGGGACAAATGTCCCAGGCGCCCACCATTTGATCATGTGGGGGCCCCCCAGAAAATATTGGGTTCATTTCTATTTTTTTATTTTTAGCATTTTTAAGTTTTTGGCCAGCAAGGGGAGCAGTTTTTAGGCTAGCGGCACCACCCTCAAAAGGGGTGCCCCCATCTTCCATTGTTTCCAATGGGAACTAATGGTAGATGGGGCTACCCTTTTGAGGGTCTATAACTTTGGACCCCCAGAACCAAATTTCACTAAACCTAGTTGGATATCATCTTCTGCTTCTGCTGGTACCACCCAGATTTGGTTAATTTTGGTTCAGGGGTTCCAAAGTGGGTGCCCCATCCCCCATCCAATGGGAGCTAATAGTAGATGGAGCTAACCTTTTGAGGGTCCATAACTTTGGACCACCTGAACCAAACTTCACCAAACCTCGGTGGTATCATCAGGAGAGTCTCCAGAACATAGCCTGAAATTTTGGTACTGGTAGCTTAAAAACTGTTCTCTTGACAGGCACCCTCAAAATTTCCCCCTTCAGAATGGATTTAAAGGGAGAATCTGGGCCTGAGATTTTTAAAAAAATTGAAAGTACTGTCAAAGGCTTTCACGGCCAGATTCAACTAGTTGTTGTGGGTTTTACAAGCTGTGTGGCCATGGTCTGGTAGATCTTGTTCCTAACGTTTTGCCTGCATCTGTGGCTGGCATCTTCAGAGGTGTATCACAGAGAGAAGTCTGTTATAAGAGAAGTCTGGACACAGTGTATAACAGACTTTTCTCTGTGATACAACTCTGAAGATGCCAGCCACAGATGCAGGCAAAACGTTAGGAACAAGTTCTACCAGACCACAGCCACGCAGCCTGGAAAACCCACAACAACCAACATTGAAAGTGATAGTGTTTTGGGGGAAGGGGGGAATTTTCAATGTTTTTTAAATTAGGGAGCCCAGATTCTCCCTTTAAGGTGAATTTAAAAGGAGAATCCGGGCTCTCTAGTCTAAACAACATTGAAAATGATGCTGTTTCACTTTCAATGTTGTTTAAACTAGAGAGCCCAGAGTTTCCCACGCCTTCATAGCATTCCACGACCTGCCTGCCTGCAGCACAGTAGAGGTGTTAGCTGTGTGCTCTGGTGTAATTTGTTTAATAGATACTATATTTACTGATGGTTCCAGTACATTGGTGCACAGAATAGTAATGGCAGTCATTGTCTAGTCAGGGTGAAACACTTAGTAAGGGGAGAGGAAGTGGCTTTTCTCCACTGACAGGTGTGCCTCTAGCTTGTGTCTACCATAACTGGAATAATTTGGTCAGGAGGTCTGTGGTGACCGAGAAGAAACAGTATGTTTTGTGTACAAAAGAATGGGTGTGTTGTGATTTAAGATATATGACATGGCCAAAGTATTGCATTCACAAGAATAAAATGAGGAGAAGCAAATCATTTAGAAGACTTTTGGAGAGATTGCCAGGCACCTGGAACAATATATATGTCCCAAGGGAAGTAAGATTATGGTATTTAAATGAGGGAAAAATAAGAACAAGGCTCCACCTGATCCAGGGGGCGGGGGGAGCAAGGCCAGCAGGATCCGTCCCAATGCTGCCATCAACTCTCCCTGTTCCTGCTCTGGCCCCAGAGCAACAACCAACCAGCCCTGCAGGTGCAGCCTCCAGCTCTGGAAGCCAGGGGTGCCCATGCTCCTGCCGCCCTTGCCAGTGCCTCAGCCAGCACCAGGTGGTAAGCAGGTAACTGGCTTGGCATCTGCTGGCAAACACCAACCATCCTCCTCCTCTTATCTTTGGGTGCCCAGAGCAGTGTGTGTGTGTGGGGGGGGGGGGAGTAGGGAAAAACTGATGCCATTCACTGGCTGTTTCCACCCCCTCCCATGTTAATGTCAAATGTGCAGAAACAACTTCCAAGGGATTATTCCCTGCAGTTTCCTGTTGGCCTTGCACCACTGCCAAAACAATAAGAAAATAAATCTAGACAGAGAAGAAGAAATCACAGACCATTTATTATACTCTTATGGTCTCCTTCACTTTGAGCATACATCCTCTTTTGATTTGATTCTCGGTTACACACACATTTCCCCCTCATTGGCAGTCACCCCTCCACCCCCACCCACCCACCCCTGATCAGAGAATTCCTGCAGTGTTCAAAAGCTCTTTAAGTGTGATTTTTTACTCCCTTCACAGAGAAAGTGAAGGAGATCACCATGTGTTAAACTTTCCTCAAGTTTTCTCACTCCTCCCCACCTTTCTTCACTCACACCACACTACGTTCCTTCCACTCTTTGGGCCACCATTTCAGGACAGACACAAGGCCTTCTTCTTTTTTTCACCAGTAGAGTAGTGAACCGAGTGTAATTTGACAAGGCTGAGTTCGTTAACAGAGCTCTTGCTAGACTTCCTCAACTCCTGCCCCCCGCCCCCGCAACAGCTGCCACAACTCTCTTTCTTCCTTCCTTCCTTCTCCTGCAAGCCTCCTGCAAGACAAGTTTTATTCAGTTCAATTCAAATTAAACTTTAATGGCACATAGACAGGATTTATTGCTTGGCATGGCAGATTCTTTTTTCCTTACCAGCTGCCTAGTTTAACTGAGGCAGGTCTGTGAACTAACGCTATACCAAAGATGGCAACAACAACACCAATAAAAAGGTGGCAGGCAACCTTCCCAAATGGAGGTTGCATAGAAACAACAAGGAGGCAGGCAAAATGGTGGATTGGCTCAGATACGGACACTTTGCAGGAAGGTAACCTCTGTGGACAAAAAATCTCAGGAGAGAAAACCCCACTGTGAAGCAAAGTTAGAGAATCAGTTGCAGGTATGTAGCACATGCATAAATGGTCAAAGACCGGAAAGGAAAACAGGTGGATCAGGCCAGCAAACAAGCTTGCAAACAGCCCAATTTGGATGTCTGCAGTATATAAACACATACAGATGATAAGGCAAATTTAGGGGGTTTTAGACTTTTAATTTTTTTCTTTCAGGCCACATATTTCTAACATGAATTTAAAGAATGGCGGGTAGTCAGCTTTGTTGTGGGACTGTGAACTGCAACACTATATTTCCTGGCAGTAAGACAGCACCCATGTGGTGGTTGTGTGTGGCAGAAACATGACTGAAAATGACGACACACTTTTGCATGTGGCAGCTGCAGTTCTAGGTCTCTCTGTGCTCAGTTTCCTGCCACACACAACCACAAAGATGGAGCAGGATGATCACCTGGGAAATCCACACACATCCTTCCTTGGGGGGAAAAATAACAAAAGCCTGCTCATTACCTAACTTTAGAAAGTACCAAATTGTTCTTCCATTGTCAATCACTGCAATGAATGTTTGCATCTATCAGTGAATTTTACCCATACTCTGTTCTGCCAATGGATGGACACTTCTTTGTTTCATTTGGCATTCCCTCAATGATCCCTCCTTCTCAAGCAATGTTTTAATTTCTGTTTCTCTGTTTTGTATGGATTTTAACTGTGTTTTCTAACTGCTTTAATGATCTGAGCTTTTGGGGTGGGGGTGGGGGGGTTGATGGCTTTAAAATGTTATTTTATCAGGTACGTTTTAAATTGCTAGCCACTTTGGTGGCCCTTGTAAGGACAGAAGGGCAGGATACAAATTCTGCAAATAAATAACTTCTGAATATTTCCTGGAAATACAGAAAAAAAGTGAATTGACTGGAGTTCTTTTCATATTTTTCAGGAATATTCATGGCAACACACAGCGATGGCTGGAAGGAGCAGAGGAGATTCTGTGTCTCCACCCTGAGAACCTTTGGGATGGGAAAGAGAACACTTGAATGGAAGATATCTGAAGAAGCTGGATATTTATGTTCTGAATTCAAATCACAAGAAGGTGCATTTCATTCTTGGGGACAGGGGGAAGGCTTTGGACCTGTTTAGGGAGAAAGTGGAAGATTTGATAAGAAGATGGGCTGAATGATCAAACAATATTTGAGGTGATCCTGATAGCAAAGAGGGGACTGAGTGAAACTGCAAAGGAGACTATTGTTTAGGTGTGACCATTTGAACTTCATATTTTGAGAGGCGTCATTACTGAGATTTCCTTCCATTAATCAGTTTGTGGACTCTTAAGAATATTATCCCTAGGACTGACCAAATAAACTGGCATGATGTGTACAGAAGTATGAGGGGATTGTTTTTATAGGAGAGGCCTAAAGAGATGTGTGATTGCGTGAAAAGCCATGTGGAGAATGGTGTAGAACAAAAGGCACAAAAAGACAGGATGGGTCAGAGGCATCTCCCAGGTTAAAACAAAGAAAGGCAGATAATACTTACACACGCTTAAAATGATGTAGAACCTCCCCCCCTCCCCCCCCCAATGTCTAGCCATGTGGAATTGCTTACTCCAACACTACCTTTTGACTCTGTATGCTGTCAGAGTTCACAGTGGTCGAATCCCCACCACCTTCTTACCCAGCTTTCAGAATGCAAACTAACCAGGTTTCAGGGACGACCTCCCCATTGCTTCTCCGTTTCTGGCACTTGTTCTCCCCGTTAATCCGCATCCTGGCAGAACCTGGTTGCAAGTGGCATAGACCCCATTGACACGGTTCAGAGCTGATCTGAGGGGAGGGACAAGGGTTGAAACCCTGACTCATATCCCGCCGCGGAGCATGACGCAGAATTCTGGCAACCAATCAGCGCTGCCGGCGCTGATGCAATGTGCGCACAGCCTTTCCTTGGTTTCGTTTTTGCTTTTGCGATCGGCCAGCAGAAGAGGATGCAGAAAGACATTAAACAGTGTAACAGCAGAAAGACGTTAGACAGAAGGGGACGCAGAAAGATGTTAAACAGTGTAACTTGGAATCGTTAACAGTTTACATAGGTAAACGATTAACCGGTAACCCTTTAAGCAGCTTAAACACTTGTAAAAATAAACGTTAAACTTTTATACGTTGTTTTTTTTTATCACGCCCCTACAAGGTATGTTCCCGTGGGGGAGAAAGGTCCCGCCCCATCAAGGCACACCAGCCAATCAGGGGAGGGCGACGAAGTGAGATCACCTGGTAGTGGGGAGAGCTGGGGGCGCAAGCGGGGCAGGGGAGTCTGCTGTCCCCAGCCTCTGAGAGCTGCTTTTATAAGCACTGAGGCCATGGGCAGGGCTTGGGGAGGCATAGCCACACCCCCAGAGGTGGTGGGGCCCTCCCCCCGAACCCACCCCATAAAAAATCTATGCCTATGTCACTGTATATAGTACTTTTTTTCCGCTGCTCCTCTCTGTAGGTGAAAAGTTGAGTATGGCCAGAGGTGCAGGCCAAACGGCAAAAGCCCAAAGGACTCTTGGTCCTTGGCTGTTAGCCCTGGGACTTTGAATGAGATGGCTCCTTGGATTCAAGACTAACCCTGATATAAAGTTGGTTATTGTCTGTTTTATTTAAATTGTGTGTGGGATTTCCTATTGTATTTTCATTACATTTTATTGTAAGCTTCTTTGGATCCCTTCAGGGAGAAAAATAGCAAAAAATCATATTACATGTATTTACTAACTACACAATATCATCATCATTGATTTATTATTATTTAGAGTTATTCCCCACCCTTTATGATAGTCTCAGGGTGGGTTACAATGAAATACGTATAGCTGCCTACTTATACACAGCCAAAGTCCACGCTGAATCTCATCACACAGAACATATATGATGAATCATACCTAAACTTTTTGTTGTTGTATCATGTAGGTTCTCCTTTTAACCCACGAGAACTTTTGAACAATGCAGTTGGCAATATTATCTGCATCCTAACATTTGGTGACCGCTTTGACTACAATGATGTGACCTTCCTACAGCTAATTCATTTGACTGAGGAATTCATGAGGACAACTACCAGATACCTACCTCAGGTACCTTCACAAATCAATAAAGAACAAAGGAGATGGTTGACAGAAGGTCAGACTGGAAGTTGTGAAAAGGAAAGCAAATGCACACTTGCCCTTATTTTCCCATAGTTGCCCTTGACCTTTATTCAAAGTCATTGTTATTGAGATAACTAAGACAAACTGATTTCTTGATTAACAACAGCATTCTGTTGCTAGGGAAAACAACAGCAACCAGAGCAGATATCCATTCTAAAACATGTAAAATGCTTCGTTCCACTAAATGAAGAGAAATACCTTCCATCTTATAGGAACATACTTTGCATTTATGCTTTCGATAATTTATTTATTCTTGCATCTATACACACACCCCTATATATATGTGTGGGTGTGGGTATGGAATCAAATTAAGGAATCAAAATTAAATAATATATCTTTCTTTAATTTTGAATAATTTCTTTAATTTTGAATAATTTTGAATATTAAGGAATCAAAATTAAATAATATATATTTCTTAAATTTTGAAATTTAGCCACTGTTCCCTAATTTTAAAATGATCAAAAAATTTAAAATACATGGAATTAACATTGAACTCAAAATACGAAACCTCATTTTACATGATGGACTATGTCCCATTGTTTTATAAATGAAAATCTACACCTAGGTGTTCATATTCTCAGGATATCAAGGTTCTCAGTGTAAAGTAGGTTAACTTCCACTGGCTGACACCATTTTCCAAACTGGGTAGAAATGACTTAATTTATTTGTCAAAATTACTCTTTTTTAAAGTATGGGTGTTTAAATTTTCTCAGCACTTCTCTTGGCAACTGTCCAGTGGCACAATTTTCAGAGCAGGTTCAGAGCTTGGGGGATCATGGATTTGAGAAGCATTTTACATGTGGTACAGTAGGCAAGAGCACCTTCTATTTGCTGCATCTGTCTTGCCAGCCATCTCTTTTCTAGACTCAACCACTCAGGCCATACTGATCCATGCTTCCATAACCTCACAATTCAGTTAATGTAACACACTGGGCATTGTGCTTCCCTTGAAGAAAAGAAAACCCAGAAATTGCAGCTGGTCCAAAATGAGGCAGCCTGACTATTATCAAAGACTAACCAACAGGTGCCCATTTTGAAACAACCCCACTGGCTGCCAGTTCATTTCTGAGTTCAGTTCAAGGTGCTAGTTATGACTTCAAAGCCTTTCACAGTTGGAGACCCACATATATGAAGAACCATCTCCTTCCAAATGTCCTTATACACCATCTAGAGCAGGGGTCTGCAGCCTACGGCTCTCCAGATGTTCATGGACTACAAATCCCATCAGCACCTGCCAGCATGACCAATTGCCCATGCTGGCAGGGGTTGGTGGGAATTGTAGTCCATGAACATCTGGAGAGCTGCAGGTTGCAGACCCCTTCCAGTTGCTCCTGGCTGACTGTTCCCACACTTAGGAGAGGCCCAGCCAGCACTGACCAGAGCCCAGGCCTTTTCCATGATGGCTCCCAATCTGTGGAATGGTATCCCTGAAGAAGTGAAAGGTGCCCCCCCCCACTGGATATCTTTAGGAGGTGTTGCAAGCTTGTTTGTTTGCAAGAACTTTTGAGGGTCTATGAGTTACAGTCATCTTTTGAGGGGAGGGAGTTATTTGGGAGTTATTTTATTTTAGTTTTAAATTGTAATGTTTTAATTGTTACTGTAAGCTTCCTTGACCCAAGAGGACAGGCAATGTATACAGATTTTAAGTATTTATTTTTTTAAGATTAACATCTTTTACTCCGACATGAGCTTTTATGAGTCAGGGCAATGGAAATAGGATTGCCAGATGCCCCCAGCCATTGGCAGGGGAGTGGGGGAATAGGGCTGCCAGATCCAGGTTGGGAAACTCCTCCAGATTTGGGAGTGGAGCCTGGGAAAGACAGTGAGGTACATTGTCATAGAGTTTATCCTCCAAAGCAACCATTTTCTCAAGAGGACCGATCTCTGTAGTCTGGAATACTTCTATTCCAGGGGATCCCCAGGCCCACCTGGAGACTGATATCACTAAGTGGAAAAAAAGAATAGCATTCTGAAAATTAATTTTTTCGCAGCTGAGTTAAAGTATTCCAGAACATATTTGGTAGCTTCAATCCTCAGATTACGAACTGAGAGCAGTGATGGAGAAATAGAGATGAAGCTTGGGCAAACGGGTTTCATTTTTGGGAATGAACTAATAAATGTCTGTCTTCTTGTATTGCTGCTGTAACAGCTTCTAGTTCAAAGATCCTGGTTGTCCTTTGTTCCTGGACCTCATCAGAGAATTAAGAAACACTTTAATAGTATTAGCGTCATAATAAAACAAATTGTGAATGAACATAAAAAAACCAGGGATCCCACACTTCCAAGAGATTTGATCGATGCATTTCTGGAGGAGATAGAAAAGGTAAGAAGAAAGGTATAAATAGTTCCCCTGGCTTGTTCTATAGAATCTGGTTCTCACCTAGTTTGTAACAGAAGAACTTCTGCTACCTGTACTAAACCAAGGCTCTCAGGGCCCAATGGTCACAGCTCCTTAAAGGATATTTATTTTTTTAATTACCATTCAAACCAGAATTCAGGGCGGTGTTGGAGTTCAATATTTATGACAGATTTTCAGAATAATATATTAGAATTCTTAGGAGGCCGTGGAAGATTCAGACATGTTCATGTGTTTCAGGTCAACAGTTACCAGTAAAGAATACCATCATATCCGCTGAGCAGAAGAAAATGGTTTCCCATTTCACATGAACACATGAAGCTACCTTATACTGAATCAGACCGTTGGTCCATCATAGTCAATACAATCTTCTCAGACTCACAGTGGCTTTCTAGTTTTCAGACAGAGATCGTTTGCATCACCTAGAACAGTGGTGGTGAACCTATGGCACTCCAGATGTTCATGGATTACAATTCCCATCAGCCCCTGCCAGCATGGCCAATTGTGGACTCCCAACTGGCCATGCTGGCAGGGGCTGCTGGGAATTGTAGTCCATGAACATCATGGATTACAATTCCCATCAGCCCCTGCCAGCATGGCCAATTGTGGACTCCCAACTGGCCATGCTGGCAGGGGCTGCTGGGAATTGTAGTCCATGAACATCTGGAGTGCCATAGGTTCGCCACCACAGACCTAGAACATAGGTGTCAAACTTTCCCCTCCAGATGTTATGGACTACAGCTCCCATCATCCCCTGCCAGCATGATGCTGGCAGGGGATGATGGGAACTGTAGTCCATAACATCTGGAGGGGTGTGAGTTTGACACCTGTGACCTAGAACCTGGTTTTTTTCACTGGAGATGCTAGGGACTGAACCTAGCACCTTTAGGCATGCCAAACAGATATTCTACCACTGAGCCACAGCCCCTTCCCAATTATCTCTCTTGTTAAAACCACCCAGTAGTGATAGTATTTGTTGAATCGTTCAGGTGCAAAAGCACACGTGGCCTGCAAAACAGTCATAAAGGGTAATGTATTGCTATGCATGCAATAATATTTCAGTTTTTTATGTTTTAACTCTCAATATACTATTTCCATGCCTCCAGAGTCCAGACAATGGAAGCCAGTGTTATGTTGCAGTACAGAAATGCTGAGTATAATGTTTTCAGAACAAACAGTACATTCTGCTAAAAGTGGAACCAGTGTCGCTTCTCTTTGAATGTCAGCCATGTGTCTTGTGTATTACCTAATTTCTGTGTTATATCCAGGGGCACTGAACACCAATTGCTTTAATTATCCATTTTTTTCTTATGCATGTTTTCTAAGATACTGTTAGTAACCTCAGTTGTAGTTCATTCATACATTTATCTCACAGATATGGTGTAATCTTGTCTTTCTACACTGAACACCAATTGCTTTAATTATCCATTTTTTTCTTATGCATGTTTTCTAAGATACTGTTAGTAACCTCAGTTGTAGTTCATTCATACATTTATCTCACAGATATGGTGTAATCTTGTCTTTCTACATAAATTGCCAGAGTTTCATTTCCTTCAGGTGAAAGAGAATCCAGAGAGCAGTTTTAATGAGCAAAATCTTATCAAAGTTATTTTTGACCTGTTTGGGGCTGGCACTGAAACGACTTCTTCTACCCTTCTCTGGGGGATACTGGAAATGGTCCTTCATCCTGAGGTCCAAGGTAAATGATGGGGTAAGGGTGGAAAATTCCTTACAGCTGATGCATTATAAAGGGCTTTCCCATTTTTTCTGAAAATGTACCCGTATATTGGCTAAGAAGTTTTACCTAATCTCAAGACATATAAGCTCCAGGCACCTAATTTTAACTACAAAAAACTTGGAAAACTTATTGACTCAAGTGATAAGTCGAGGGTAGGAAATGCAGCATCAATTGAGGCATCAGTAGGTTAAATGTTTTTGAATATTTATTTCAAAGAAAAACAGTAAACTGGCTCTGTAAGTGGAAAAGAGGGTCAACAAGAACAATATGGTATCAACAATAACTTTAAAAGTACAAAAACCTTTAGCTCAATCCAGCAACTAAGCTTAAACACAAAGAGAAAATCCTTCAAAACTGGATCACTATCATCATCTGTATGGTCCAAATGTAACCCAACTTAGGATTTTTAAAGAGGGGATATTATCAGAAAATGAAAAAATTCCATTCATTAGCTTCCCATTGTAAACAAACAATGGGGATGGGGTGATCCCCTTTAAAGCCACAATAATAACTTGGAATCCTCAGTTCCAAACTTCACCTCAAACCTATTGGTATCATGAGATTCTCCTGATGAGATTGTTGCTTGGTGAAGTTTGGGTTCAGAGGGTCCAAAGTTAAGGGACCCCTCAAAAGGGTAGAAGCCCCCCCATCTACTTCAATAGCCTCCCATTGAAAAACAATGGGGAATGGGGTTCTCCTTTGGGACATTATATAACTTTGGGACCCCCCCTGAACCAAACTTTACCAAACTTGGCTGGTATCATCAGGAGTATCTTCTGAGGTGCAATTCCTGGAAATGTTGGTGCCTCTAGCATAAAAAATTGAGGCCCCCCTGCTACCGGTAAGTAAAAGTAAAACACCAACAAAAAAAAAATGTATCGACCTCGTTATTATAGTTCTGAGGGCAGCTTCTTCAGCATTAAAATCGTGTAGTTGAAAAAATCTCGACTTTATTATTACATGAGTATATATACGTAGTACTTTGATATTTTAAATGGATTGTTTTAAATTATGTTGTAACCCACCCAGAGCCCTTCAGGGATAGGGCGGGATATAAATCCAACAAAATAAATAACAAATGGAATTTTAGAGTCCTCGCTACACAAAGCCCTTTTTTATTGGTAATTCATATAGTAAAACATTTTGTAACCAGAAACATTTTACAACCAGAATAACATAGTTACAGCTCAAATAACCATCATTTAATATATAAAATCTCCCTTTAGCAGATGTACCAATTATATCCAACAGAAACTTGGCAACTAATTCAGAAAAATCCTGATTTGATGCACCCAGGAAATACTTTATCTTTTGATCATCTGTCATATCTACATTAAAGGATGTAAACAATGGTCGATACTTATACCTTAGGTATTCCCTATTTGGACAGTGAAACATGATATGCTCTAGTGTTTCTACTTGTATGCTGTTGCAAGGGCATAATCTTTCGGTCTTTGGAATTTTTTGGAGTAAGGCAGATGGCAAAATATTGAATCTTGCTACAGAGAATGCACGTCTTAATCTAAAATTAATCATATAGAGTAAATAATGAGACATACAACCCTTTGCTTCAACTAGTGATTGATTTAGAGGTGAGCAAATTGAATTTGCTGCTATTGAAGTTCTTTGATAATTCCATTCAAGGAATTTTTCTTTTAACAGTTTTTTTGCCTCTTGATAAGATAACATTGATATTTCAACCATGGATATGCCAATTTCTGTAATCTTATCAACTATTTTGTCATGCCAGTTTGAAGTGTTAAGTTCAGAGAGCAGTAAGCATGTAAAACTGCCTGGCTTGGAATGGTGGTGGATTTTTAACCAGTATATAGTTGCTCTAGTCTAGCCAAGGCAGTTAAGGAACATAGGCCTAGTTCAATGCGTAAGGCTGCGTAAGACACACAGAATAAATTTGAGTCTATTTCTATTACACCTCCCATTTCAGAAGGATCCTCAAGGCAGGTTTCATAATATAATTATTGGTAACTCAAGTGAGGATCACTATAGCTATAGAATCCACCATTTTGAGTTGTTTGGATAAAAGGTGAGATAAATCAGCAGCATTTGCATAACAAATCAATTAATATTTCCAGAACGAGTCCATGAAGAAATTGAGGAAGTGCTTGGCAGGGACAAACCACCCACAATGGCGGACCAACCAAACATGCCTTATACTAATGCTGTAATCCACGAACTCCAGCGGTGGGCTGATATTATACCATTTCCATTTCCTTATTCACTGCACCAAGATGTTCAAATTGACAAGTTTGTCATCCCTAAGGTACAGCCCCTTGATAAGATACTTTTCAGAAGAAAGAAATCAAGGTTGCCAAATCACTGCTTCATGAATTGGATTGAGGAACTGGCAAAAGAGTAAACCCTCGTGCAGAAAGGACTGGTCAGGCAAAAAGGCAACAAGCCTGCATTTTTAAAAAAGTTTATACCTTTATATTGCTTTTATATTATTGTATTGTTTTACTATATATACATATGTAAGCCGCCCCGAGTCTCCTGGGAGATTGGCAGGGTAGAAATGTAAGATATAAATAAATAAATATAAATGCCTACAGTAAGGAACTTGCATTTTCTGAACAACACTGGTCCTTTCTGCACAGCACAAATAAAATGACTTGAGGACGTTAAAAAAAGCGTTTTGGGGAGGAACTCTGCTCAGGTTTCCCCCCAAAATATCTTCAGGACGTTTTATTTCTGCTCAACCCGGGTATATATATATATATATATTTAGAAAACACTAACTTGCTGTGAGGCAAGCAGGAAATGTCTTATTTTTCCCCCACCTGATTTCAAAGCTCTTCTACTTTCATTTTCGCCGCAGCTGGCACGTGCCATTTTCTCCTGCTTGTGATTCTCCATCCCACCTACCATTTGCTGAAGATTTGGGACAGAGGTTTCCTCTGCTTGCAGCTTATCCACACATGATTTCACTGTATAAATTACACGAATAGTTAGTTTGGACTGGCAACCCCACACACATGTTGTTTTCCCTTTTGAAACTATGACAGCATGATATGAGAATGAGTAATTTGCGCACATTTTGAGTCATTGTAGCTTTGAAAACACCTCCTTCAAAACACCAAAAAAGGGAAATTGTCACGTGTGCAGGATTGCCAGTTCAAACTAATTTTATTCATGTACTTTATACATGAAATGGCACGTGGATGAGCTGCAAGCCCCCTGGGCTGCAACTTTTTTCAGTAAATTATGAGAGCTTGTGGATGTGTAAATCATATGTGGGAGGAAATGGTGGGTGTGAGTGAAACCGGGGGCGGGCGGGGGGGCAGGGCAGGAAAAAGAATGCTTTCCCTGGCAACACTTTTTTTGCCCAAACTATGCAGACAAAAAAAAATAGCCAAAATGATACTTTTAAAAACATCTGCAAGGCGTTTCATTTGTGCTGTGGAGAAAGTACCACCGTGTGGTTGTCAGACAGACACCTGGTGGAAGAGTGGGGGGTGGGGGTGGATAGGGAGTTTATTAGCTATGTGCAATGTTCTAAGGTTCATCACCAGAAACTCTAGAGTGTCACATCAACTCGGTGAGATCACTTCTGGGTTTGCCCAGTAAGCGATATCATGCTATCGCAGCAAGAAATGTTTTTCATATTTTTCCCTGGTGCCCCATTGACAAGGGTCCAGAGCAGCCATTAGGAGGTCTCCCATTACAGCAAGAACCCTGACAGCTTGGCAATCTGGAACAAAGTCCAGGGCACAAATTCAATAATATTACTACCAGTAGATCTAGCCATCCTTCAATTTTTCTGAATGGCTTGTGCATCTTGGCCTGTCTAGCTCCATCTGCTGAGCCTTGTGGTCCATCTGGGTGTTTTCTGGAGTGCTCCCTCTTGAAGAATCTGTGTTGAACTCAGTCTTCCAAAATGGGACATGACTCTCTTTCAAGGATTGGTTCTAGAGTTGCTAACTCTGGTTGGCAACCCAATGAGAGGATTTGGAGGGCAAGGAGAAACCAATAGCATACTAGTGTAGAATATCATTTCCAGCAAAAAAACATAAGTGACACCAACATTGCAGGAAGATGCCATAGGCCTGTCCTGGGGGTTGCTGCCTGGATGACATAGAATGGATTGTACTCAGGGAAAGAATGGGAGGAAGAAATGTTCCTGGGAAAGTGCTATGTCCTCTGAACTGCTCCCCCAAAAACAGGGGGGTATGGAAGAAACCTCAAACATACCACTCAAAAGAGGGAGGGAGGACAAAATAGCCTGCCTGCTGAGCAGGCTAGGCACCACCCTCCCCATGCCACACAAGGCTAGATGGGCCAGGTACCACCTTTCCAGCATTGGGCTAGCCTGGCCTAGGTGTGAGGAAGCCATTGGCCCATTCGGAAAAATCCCAGTGGCTATAATGGCCCTGACTATGCTACTAGTGCCGCAGACGGGCTGAGTAGCAGGAACTCACTTCAAGTACTAAGGAGAACAATTGCTCCTAGGCACAAAGTTTTTACACATCTCTAGCTCAAAGAAATTAGATAGTGCAAAGCACTGTTTGTGTCCTTTAGGAAGCTTCCAGGGGGGTAAGGGTGTCTTCTTTAACCATTGCCCATGTCAGAAGATCCTGCTCTGCTGAAGTGTCAGAAATGTCTGATGGCATCATGACCCATTTACTAGAGGCTCACCTCAGCAGCCTACAGAATGTGCCTGATTGACGACATGCTGCAAATCATCCATGGGGAAGATTGATTCATAACTTTACAAAGAACTGCAGGAGTGATTTGTTTGCTTTGCTGGATGCAGCCAATTTGGGATGAATCCTTTAGAAATTAGTCTTGGTGTAGCAGCTAGATCCTGGCTTAGGCATTTCTGCCTGTATAGAAGGGGTTTTACTAGTTTGTGAGTCAGTCTGGAGGGTGAAGGGAATTTCTCTCCTTGATCTCTTTTGCACGATCTGTCTATCAATTTAAAGGAAATGCATTCCCTTCAAAAGATAGCTCTCCACAGAACCATGAGTCAGGCATTCACAGGAAAGACAGAATCCCCCTTTTTAATACCTCACCATAATCTAGGGCTGTCAGTCCATCTTCATCATTATCCAGACTTATCTGCCTTAAATGCCTGGAATTCAGGGGAAAATGCAGTTCTATTCTTTCTCTGTGTCTATAAACAATCCTCTTTTTCCTTTCCTTCCTACCATATGCTTGATTATAATTCTCCAGATGTTGTTAGTTGGTTTAAATTCAACTGTGAAGACAGATGCTCATATTTTCCTCCAAGAATTATTTTATTTTATTATTCATTTATGTTTTGCAGCAGGGTGACTTCTACAGCACTTAATCTTCATTCCTTTGCTACGTTTACCTGTTCACGGACTCTGGCATAGATTTCATCTCTCTAAACATTACACAGCTAAACATTCACATTCTACATGTTCAGAAAAGAAGTACCATCTGAAGCTAGCACATGATTCTAAAATGGGCTCTTTTATTTTACCTTATCAGGGAACCACAGTCTTCAGTTATTTGTCTTCGGTGCTGAAGGATGACACCATGTGGGAGAAACCTCACCAGTTTTATCCCGAGCACTTCCTAGATGCCAGCGGACAGTTCGTCAAGAGAGAGGCCTTTCTCCCTTTCAATGCAGGTAAACTATGAGGGCGATATATTGGGAAAGGTAAAAGGCAATAGCATCTTTTCCTTCATCTTCCTCAAATTTGGTGATTACTAAAATAACCTTTTCATTACTAATTGTCTTATGAAGAGGACACATTTATGTAAAGGCCGTAAGAGTGCTGGTAAAAAGAACTTCTACATCTCCTCCAGCAAAATTTGTGGTTTAAGGTGGTTTAAGGCAAGCAAATAAGCAATGTTGGGTTTCCGGTCAGTACTCCATTTTAAAAATAGAACAATTATCTGACTAATCTACCTGTGAGAAACGTGGGTTCAAGACCCGCAAAGACATCATGAACAACATTGGTGAAAGCAGCAAAGTTTTATTTAGATACGTTCTTGCGAGCATGGGCACGGACAGGCAGGCACGCCAACAGCAGTGTGCAACATGTTTTTATTCCCTTGCCCTTGCCCAGACATTCTCTCCTCCCTTCATCTCCTATTGGTTCAGAGGGATATTGGGAATTGCAATCTCCCTACTCCACCTACTGCATAATAAACGGGACACTCATTTTCATCCACTTCCAATCAATGAAGATTTTAAGACAGCCGCATTGGTCTTCCGTGTAATAACTGAGGGAGAATATCTCTTTTTAAAATTTCCAACATTAGCAACCAGGTGTGTGTGTGTGTGTAAATTCCATCAAGTCGTGGCTGACTTAATAGTGACCCCGGTATGGTTTTCAAGGCAAGGGATTAAGCAGAGCTGGTTTGCCAGGTTGTGTCCAGATAAATTAGAGAAAAGTAGTGTGGCTTCCACATGGGCAGTGACATGTCTGCAATAAATTTGGAAGTTTCCAT
>NC_059430.1:41987906-42012178 GCF_021028975.2 Sphaerodactylus townsendi | reverse complement strand
GGAATATGCTGCCACAGGAGGTGGTGATGGCCACTAACCTGGATAGCTTTAAAAAGGGCTTGGACAGATTTATGAAGTTGATCTATGGCTCCCAATCTTGATCCTCCTTGATCTGAGATTGCAAATGCCTTAACAGTCCAGGTGCTCGGGAGCAGCAGCAGCAGAAGGCCATTGCTTTCACCTTCTGCATGTGAGGTCCCAAAGCACCTGGTGGGCCACTGCGAGCAGCAGAGTGCTGGACTAGATGGACTCTGGTCTGATCCAGCAGGCTAGTTCTTATGTTCTTCAATGGAGATGTTTACAACAATAAACAGAACCCCTAGTCTTGAGCTTCAATTTAGCCAGCCTTATGGTTAATACAGCCCTGAGGGGACCCGTGGTAGCAGACAAAGGGGGCAGGGAGAAGTCAGCATCTCCCCCTTTTGAGCCAGAGTGGAGTAGTGGTTAAGAGCAGGGGGATTCTAATCTGGAGAACCTGGTTTGATTCCCCACTCCTCCACCTGAGTGGCAGAGGCTTATCCGGTGAACCAGAGGTGTTTCCGCACTCCTACATTCCTGCTGAGTGACCTTGGGCTAGTCACAGTCCTTTGGAACTCTCTCAGTCGCACCTACCTCACAAGGTGTCTGTTGTGGGGAGAGGAAGGGAAAGGAGCTTGAAAGCCACCTTGAGTCTCCTTACAGGAGGGAAAGGTGGGATATTAATCCAAACTCCTCCTCCTCCTCCTCCTCCTCCTCCTCCTCCTCTTCTTCTTCTTCTTCTTCTTCTTCTTCTTCTTCTTCTTCTTCTTCTTCTTCTTCTTCTTCTTCTTCTTCTTCTTCTTCTTCTTCTTCTTCTTCTTCTTCTTCTTCTTCTTCTTCTTCTTCTTCCTTTAGCCTCCCCGCACTATACACATACACTATAAACTTGAACTGGGCAATCCCATATGTAAAAATACAGGTCCACCTGTGTGACATGTAATTTAAACCTTGGGGATTTAAAGACAACCACAACCAACCTAGCTGATGGCCAAACCGACAAAGGGGGAGAAAAAAGCAAAGGCATAGCTGAAACAAGTGGTTTTATTTTGTCTCTTTAGAAAAAAAAATATGTCCAACATATCTAGGGATCTTGAGTTCTGATGCTAAAAAAAACAGAAGACGTTACTCGGCAATTCCAACCGCAGCTGCCCTAAACGGCAGCTACCCAACAGCACGTTCAGTAGGCTTGAAGATGGGCAAGGGAGAAAGCCACAACGGGGGATGGCGAGGCAGACACAAGGCGCGTGGCACACGGTTACCCTATAGCATATGACCAGGAGCCTGCCAGACATCTAGGCTGTGTTGTTACAAGGCAAGTGAAAGACTGTAGAGCTGAATGAAGTTAGTCTAGGGAGGGGTGATTTCCCTGCTATCATTTCTGTATTTACTCCCGGGATTCGCAATTTTTCATACTAGAGGACCCGAGGAGGGTTAATATCCTTCATTTTCACCCTGGGAAGAAGAAAAACAAGAGAACAGGTTAATTCGCAAGTGTCTGGCCTTAAAGTAGAGGTGCAAAAAAGCCAAACTGTATGCAACGTGTATGAGAGAGGAACAAGACAGCACGTCACACACACTGAAGACGGAGGATCAATACATCCAATAAATGTATTTATATATATTAGTATAATTGTCCAGTTACTGAATCCAATGATTGTACATCCAGTTTTTGGAAAAACGAGTAAAATATTTTTTCAACAACAGAGGTTCATTTTTGAGATATATAATCCATATCTTCAATATCTACTGAATGAAAATAGTTCATTTTTTCAATAGCTTTAGGATGATTACATTCCATATAGAAAGTACTTCCCAAACGACTCGCGCGTTTTGAAGTACATTTTCACTGTAGTCTTCCTCAGGAGAAGCAATTCTTTTGGGAATAATAATAATAATAAATGAACTATTTTCGTGCAGTAGATATTGAAGATATGGATTATAAGCCTATATACCGTGTTTCCCCGAATATAAGACAGTGTCTTATATTAATTTTTGTTCCCAAAGATGCGCTATGTCTTATTTTCAGGGGATGTCTTATTTTTCTGTGTTCTGTTCGTCGGGCATGCTTCCTAACAAAAACTTTGCTATGTCTTACTTTTGGGGGATGCCTTATATTTCGCACTTCAGCAAAACCTCTACTATGTCTTATTTTTCGGGGATGTCTTATATTAGGGGAAACAGGGTATAAGCCTAATAAATAAATAAAATAAAAATAAAAAATGAACTTCTGCTGTTGAAAAAATATTTTACGTTCCATTACAGTAGAGGTGACCAGGTTCTCCATATTCATGCTATAAGTTTCCAAATGGGGCGAGGAGAGCAAAACTAGGACTTTGAAGAATCTGTCACCTGACTTATATCAGCGTGCGATCACAGTATAAAAGTGAGTATATGGTTTAAAGCTTTGCCCTGATTTTTAGAACTAGGCAAGCAAATAGCAGCAATGATGTCCGTCGTAAGTACTTCGCAAAAATCAATAATGCAGTACGTTCAGTATCCAAAGAAAAACAAGATGAGTCTTATAATGAAACAATCTTCAATTTGCATTTTTGGCATTGTGGCATACCCACTACTCTTCTCTACCCAATGTCTCACTCTCTGCTGCAATAGAAGAGCTAATTTTAGAAAATATATTCTGGATCCCTCCCCCCTCCCATCAATAGTTTGCAAAAAGTGATAATCTGCAACCACCCAGAGATTATGTTACCATGATCTTGAAATATAACGACTGTTAAGAATCCCAGATTAATTTTGCCTTCCTGAACAGGAATGGTGACAGTTGTATTGAGATGTTTACTAAGTAGAACGACTCGGAGTTTTCAGATATTCAAAGGCTGATTACCCGATTTTCTCTCACTGCGTTGCCCGGCCTCGCCCACTCTGACGTTAAAAGTCGCACCAGAAGTGCTCTCGCTTTCCCCGAGGAAAAGCAAGAAGCACGTACGGGGCAAGAGGAAGTGTGTTGGGGCAAGAAATCTTGCCCCCACTCACCTCCTCTTGTGGTGTGCCACTGACAGGAAGCACGTCGGGACAACATTTCTTGCTCCATTACATTTCCTGTCTCGGCCAGAGTGCCAGAGTGCCACTGGGTAATCAGCCACAGACTTTATCTGGGATTGTCAACATTCTCATGTCATGGACATGGATCAAAGAAAATATTGTTCAGGCTGTTAAAAGCTGGTGTAACTGGAGTGGTTAGGTAGAAGGCTTAGGACTCCTAAGAACCAGGTATGTCCTGTAAGATTTCTAGACCTGGATAGCTTTAAAAGGGGCTTGGATAGATTTATGGAGGAGAAGTCGATCTATGGCTACCAATCTTGATCCTCCTTGATCTCAGATTGCAAAGGCCTTAGCAGACCAGGTGCTCGGGAGCAGCAGCAGCAGAAGGCCATTGCTTTCACATCCTGCATGTGAGCTCCCAAAGGCACCTGGTGGGCCACTGCGAGTAGCAGAGAGCTGGACTAGATGGACTCTGGTCTGATCCAGCTGGCTTGTTCTTATGTTCGTACCAGTAGCAAACCCTTGCCTTTCCTGGCCCAGAGTAAAGTCTGAAATCGACAGGATCTAACTTATGTGTCCTTAAAATTTTGACTGAAACAATAAGGCTATAATGCAATTTAATTGTGCCTGTTCTTTCCCTGAGGCATCTTTCTTCTATCTCCTCACTATGATCAACCGAGTTGATCCATATCTGATAGAGAAATTGGTCAAACGGGAAGAGAATTATAGCTGGGTTGACTGCCCACTTATGTTCGATTGTTTTCTGTTATGAGTTGGTTGTAATTCCATTAAAAGGCAAGAAAGCATATTAAAGCCACAAAAAAGCTACAGACATCATAATATTAATTAATATTCATACACCCATACAGAAATGTAAAGGCCCCCAAAGCACTAGATGTGTCTTTCCCCCCTGTTTTCTAGGCCTAAACTTGCTTTGCTCTGAAATTTTAGGAAAGAATGCAGAAAAGTCTGGGCAGCTGCCGCGTGAATGGAAAAGATGGGGTTTTTTCTGGTCCCACCCACACAGCATCCATTACCCCCTATGGTAGCCATTTCCTCTCTCTGCTGCGGGGTTTTTTCCCCTTTTGTTTAGAAAATCATTATATTGCTATACCATTAAACCAAAATATGCATTGGGTTCTCCGAATTCCCAACTTTTTTTTAAAGTAAGGCTCTAGTTCATTTTTTAAAAAAGGTTGTTATTGTTTTTAAGTAAGGCTATAGCATCGTGATCTGTATGGCTCAGGTTGGCCTGCTCTCATCAGTTCTTGGAAGCTAAACAGGGCCAGCCCTGGTCAGTATTTGGATGGGAGACCTTCAAGGAAGTCCAGTATCACTACACAGAGGCAGGCAATGGCAAACCACCAAACCAACAGTGGCGCAGTGGCTAAGAGCAGGTGCACTCTGATCTGGAGGAACCGGGTTTGATTCCCAGCTCTGCCGCTTGAGTTGTGGAGGCTTATCTGGGGAATTCAGATTAGCCTGTACACTCCCACACACGCCAGCTGGGTGACCTTGGGCTAGTCACAGCTTTTCGGAGCTCTCTCAGCCCCACCTACTTTACAGTGAGGGGGGAAGGGCAAGGAGATTGTGAGCCCCTTTGAGTCTCCTAAAGGAGAGAAAGGGGGGATATAAATCCAAACTCAGATGCAACTCGACAGCACTTTTCGTTAGTACCAACCTCCTCTGTCCTTGCAAAATCTGATTCAGGTCATGCTGCAGTGACCCACATTAATGGGACACGTTTTTCGTGACTCTGGCAGTCAACTGGAACGAATCGAGGAACAAGACTGACGCTAGGTAAACATCAAGCAACCATTTTCTTTTCTGGAATTTACTTCCTGGAATATAGCGGGCTGGCCCGACAAACTAAATAAGAGGGATTTCCGCAATTATTTAAGCAATTTTAATATAATTTCATTTCAAGAAAAATGGTCTCCTTATCCAATCTATCTCCCAGGTTACAACTCCTATATCATATCCCTGCTCAAAAGACTAACGCGAAAGGATGTTTTAAAGCAGGGCTAGGTCTGTTAATTGCTGCCAACATCGGAGCTGATATAAAATTACGACGTCCTCTCGGGAACTTAGCCCAAGCCCTTCTACTGAACTGGGATAATTTAGTATGCTCTTGCTACATACATATCTTCCTCCCTGTTCTGGAAATCAAGAATGTGACTACCTCTGGTCCCAACCTACCAACTTTCTTGCAAACTTAAACAAGAAACCGCAAAGTTCCTAATTCTCATGGGAGACGTCAATGCAAGATTGGGACCGGATGAAAATAGTCTCCAACACCTGGTTGGCATTGATATAGTAGCAATCTAACCCTTTCCTTGCAGTGATACATGCAAAAAAGCATATCTCCACAACAAAATGGGCTATGGACTTACTTTTATAAAGGGCTAAGAATTCACCCAAGCCAATGCATATGTTGGTATTACAGTATATTGATATTGTCTCTCATGTTATGTCTCCCGCAGATCGCTACGATTGGAGGGTGAAAATCTGATGATGCCTGAACTGAAAAGCGTCCAGTTGGCCTCAACCAAAGTCAGGGTCTTTTCTGCTCTGGCCCCCGTCTAGGGACACCTGGGCCTGCAGGATCTGGTACAGTTCTGCAGTGCCTGTAAGACAGAGCTAATCCACCGGGCCTATGGTTTTGGCCACTGGCCTCCCACCTCTTTACTCGGTTGCCTTTAAATTTATACCTTATTTTGTTGGATTCTAGTTTGTTGCTGCCCTCCTGTTTGTGATAGCATAATCACCATAAGATTTAGGTTGGGTTTTAGTAGAAGCAGCAGTGGCGTAGGAGGTTAAGAGCTCGTGTATCTAATCTGGAGGAACCGGGTTTGATTCCCAGCTCTGCCGCCTGAGCTGTGGAGGCTTATCTGGGGAATTCAGATTAGCCTGTGCACTCCCACACACGCCAGCTGGGTGACCTTGGGCTAGTCACAGCTTCTCGGAGCTATCTCAGCCTCACCCACCTCACAGGGTGTTTGTTGTGAGTGGGGAAGGGCAAGGAGATTGTAAGCCCCTTGGAGTCTCCTGCAGGAGAGAAAGGGGGGATATAAATCCAAACTCTTCTTCTTCTTCTAGTATAGTTTCGTATATTTTATTGTATTTATCGATAGTATTTGTGAGCCACCCTGACCCCATGAAGGGAAGGGTAGCATATCAATCAATCAATCAATCAATCAATCAATCAATCAATCAATCAATCAATCAATCAATCAATCAATCAATCAATCAATCAATCAATCAGTAATGCTATTAAACCACAATGTAACAAATGCCAGGGGAAACTTGCTGTCTGGAAGCCCTGTTGCCGCTGTGCTTGTTACTAGCAGTTGCAGCAGCAAGAGGGATACTACACAACGTGGAAAACACCCGCACCACAATCGATTTGAAAGCTGAACGGCCCCGAGCGATCCTGCAAACAGGAAACGAAAGGCGAACATTTTGGCATAACTATCAGCAGAGAAAAAGATCTGAAATCACCTGTATGCAGAAAACAAATGGGAACCAGCTGAGCACAGAGAAAGTAAGGAAAGAACAATAGATGGCGAGAACAGCCCCAGACCAGCCAAGGATTCTGGGATCAGTTGGGCTGTGACTGTGCTTTACCTCGACACTGGTTTCTGTCGCTTCCACTGGGGCGTCGCCTTCTGCAGCAGCAGCAAATGGGTCCCCGGGATATTCAAAATCCTCCTGCGGAAGGAACATAGACAGGCATTGGAGCCATGGATGCGTGTATGTAGAAATTAAAATGACGAAACTGAGGCAATTGTACATTATGAGAAGACAGTAGTCATTGGAAAAGACTATAACGCTAGGAAAAGTTGAAGGCTGCGCCCCCCCCCCCCCCCGCTCCCCTTCCTTGCTTTGCTCCCTGGTTCTTTTGCTCCCTATTTTATAATCTGTTTTTGCATATTTATTACTATTTTTAGGGAGGAGTTTGGTTGCTCCCTTCTTTTTGGGGTGGTTTTTAAAGGAATTGGATTGCTGGACGCCATTTTTATTGTTATTGTTTTGACCGCTGTTTACATGGTTTTAATGGTTTTAACGAATTTTAGTATATATGGTCACTATTACGACCCTTGTTATATATTGTACACAGATTATGTTGTGCACCGCCCAGAGCCCCTTGGGGATTGGGCGGTCTATAAATTTAAATAAATAAATAAATAAATAAATAAATAAATAAATAAATAAATAAAAGAAGACGACCCAACATGAGATGGATCAACTCTCTCAAGGAAATCTGATGGGATTTGGCAAGTGCCAGTCACACAATCCAGTAATGAAGGAGTTCATTGTTGCATGCTAATTAGTTAGTGAGGTCAGAAGTCAGTGACCAGGTAATTGATACATATTGGTTGGGTGGGCTACATGCAGGTCTGCACGTCGGCTTTAGATATATCTTCTTTGTGTTGCACTCTGCACGTGGTCAGTTCACTCTGTCCATAGCTTAGTAGCCATGTAATAGTCCAAGCAGCAAGCTGGCTGTTGGTTCTAGCTAGTAATAAAGATGTTTATTGTTTTTCTTCCAAGTTTCCCTTCCCTGTAGCAAGTAAACTTTATTTCAGTAAAGCAACTGGTCTCTGCCTCATTATTGCATTAACTTTGCTAATTAAGTATTTGTCCACTCGACAAAATCACAGGCTTCAGTCTGCAAGACCTACGCAAGACTGCTACTGCTAAGATGTTTGGGGGTTGTTACTTCATAGGGTCACCCATAAGTTTGAAGCAGCTGGACTGCACATAGCGCACACATATGGTGGAACACAGACTTTTCAAGCCATGATGTTAAGAGAGATACACGACCTGCAAAATCTGGTTTCTGCCCTTCTCTTCCAAAAGTTTTGCAATGTTCACCCTTGAGGGACAGTTTTGGTAAGCCTGAAACCTTGTGTCAGTTTTAGGTGGTCTTCATGTGAGGCATGATTTTGTTCTTGGGTTTGGATTCTGCTTGGACCAACATGGCGATATAACTTTTCAACTAGTTATTCTAGCCAACAGCAGCTCAACAGCTACAGGTGACCATGAACTCCATGCTATGAAGAATTCCACTGCCTGAATTCAGAAGCTTAGGTAGTTGTTAAAGGTAAAAAAGCAGGCGTTGTTTTTTCCCTGGTCAGTCAGTAGCCGTAAAGCAGGGGTCTTCAAACTATGGCCCTCCAGATGTTCATGAACTACAATTCCCATCAACCCCTGCCAGCATGGCCAAGTGGTAGGGCTCATGGGAATTGTAGTCTATGAACATCTGGAGGGCCATAGTTTGAAGACCCCTGCTGTAAAGGAACCAACCAGACATACACCAGGGACGGAATCCTTGAGCTACCTGCCCCGAGAACACATCTTGTGACAAACCGCACAGCTGGTTGGTTGGTTGGTTTGTTGGTTGGTTGGTTGGTTGGTTGGTTGGTTGGTTGGTTGGTTGGTTGGTTGGTTGGTTGGTTGGTTGGTTGGTTGGTTGGTTGGTTGGTTGGTTGGTTGGTTGGTTGGTGGTTGACACAGGTTGGTTGGTGGTTGACACTTTCCTTACCTAGACATGTGCTAATGGTTGGTATAGCAACTGTTTGACCATTAAAATGAAAGGAGTCTTGGATTTTAAAATGGGCCATAATTCTACGGTTATGATGTATTCCATACTCCGTCCCTCTAAAAAATTACAATACGGTTCTGTGTTGTCCAGAGGAAGTGAAAGTAGTGTGCTTCCACCATAGAAAAAAAAGTCCCAATATTAAAATAGCTGATGCAGATAAAACCATCTGTAACTCTGGAATCCCTTGGGCTTTCACAGCAGTTTTAACTGCAATCTGCTCAGTGGCCCTTGAGGATTCTCCCCCACTGATTTTTTTTTAAAAAAATTCAGACCCCAATTTTTCCAAAATAGCCACAAGTAAAAATGCTTGAAATCCACAAGCACGTATCAAAGAACACGAAAGGCACTGCAGACAATTTCAGCCAGAAAAATCAGCAATAGCAGAACACATGATAAACCAACCTGGACATAGAATATGATTTGAAAACATAGAAATTCTGGACCACTCTGACAACCACTATGTGCTGAAAAAGTAGACTTATATGCGGGTATATAAGGTATGCCAGTACAATGAGAGGTGGTCTTGGCCATCTCCTTCTGTTTGCTTCTTGTGTGCCTCGGGAACGTAATCCTCACCATGACTTCAACTCCCATGACTCACCGTTCTATTTTTAAACCAAAGCAGGAAACGTGCCCCTTGAGAGTTTTTCTTTCTAAACCGGACCAGCAAAAGCCGACACAATCGCAGGATGAAGATGTGTCAGCTGGGATCAAAATGTGTCATGGGCATTTCTGCCCTCCCCAACCCATTGGGTCTACCTTAAAATATAAACCTCGGACAAGGCAGGGTCTTGCTTACATTTGTGTGGAATTTTCCAGCCACGTTTACGTTTTAAAATGCTGCCAGCATTGCACAGGGTTCACAATGCCTGCGGTGACTCCGACTGCTGCATTGTGTGCTGCGTTGATTTATTCTGCAGTCAGTTGCCCTGCCCTGGACTCCAAAGCCGAGATGTGAAGAAACTGACCTGCACTGTCTTCTTTAAAGGGAGTGATTTAAGAAGGCTGCTACAAATCAACAGCAAATAACATTGGCCCTTGCTAGACAGGCAATACGAATGTGTTAAGTGAACCCGCGTTGCCTGTCTCGCCGTTCGCGTGGTTGGAACAGGGACAATCCGGGATTGTTGGAGCCCGATGACAGGATGTAGGATGCTTCGCACAGGAAATGCGTGGTTTCCCTGTGAGACACGCATCCCCACTCGAGAATACCTCCACAAACATACCAGCACGAAATGACGGCCACCTAAAGAATCCACTTTAAGAACATAAGAACTAGCCTGCTGGATCAGACCAGAGTCCATCTAGTCCAGCTCTCTGCTACTCGCAGTGGCCCACCAGGTGCCTTTGGGAGCTCACATGCAGGATATGAAAGCAATGGCCTTCTGCTGCTGCTGCTCCTGAGCACCTGGTCTGCTAAGGCATTTGCAATCTGAGATCAAGGAGGATCAAGATTGGTAGCCATAGATCGACTTCTCCTCCATAAATCTGTCCAAGCCCTTTTTAAAGCTATCCAGGTTAGTGGCCATCACCACCTCCTGTGGCAGCATATTCCAAACACCAATCACACGTTGCGTGAAGAAGTGTTTCCTTTTATTAGTCCTAATTCTTCCCCCCAGCATTTTCAATGAATGCCCCCTGGTTCTAGTATTGTGAGATGCCTATGGAGTCCACCATAATAGTGGATAGAATGGGGGTGGGGTTGGGGGAATAAAATGCTTCCTGTTTGCTGTAGTTCGCACATTGATCAATATCGACTATTGGGATAGGTCAAGGTCAGTGGTGCCTTAAGAGGCTGCACTTTCTGATACGTGAAACTGCTTTCCGCTGAGTCAGATGTCTGTCAGGGTCAGTGTTGCTCACTCTGACTGGCAGCAGCTCCTCGGGATCTCGAGTGGAGATTTTTTAGCATCACCTGTTGCTTGGTCCTTTTGAACTGGAGCGACAGGGATAGGACCTGGGGCCTCTGGCATGCCAAGCAGATACTCTACCATTGAGCCACAACCCTATTAATTAAGATCCTAGAGGATAGCTCAGGATAGCCCAATCTTATCAGATTCTGGAAGCAGGTCAGCCCTGGCTAGTATTTGAATGGGAAACCTCCAAGGAATATCAGGGTTGGTATGCATAAACATAAGCATTTATTGTCATTGTGCACGCACAACGAAATTTACAGCAGCATTCCTCGATGCACACCATTTCAGACTCATACCACAACCTCACTTTCCCCTTCCTCCACCCATCCCTACACAGCCCCAAACACATCAACACGAAGCCGCAGAGTTTAGCATCGCCACAGCTCTAGAGTAGAAGCTGACTCTAAGCCTCTTTGTCCTAGTTTTGATAGACCTGTATCCAGAAGCGTACCAGGGGTGAATGGCGCCCGGAGACAAATTGTCTCCAGGATGCCCCCAGGCTCTGCCGCCCCCAGGTTCTGCCCCCACCACCCTAGCTCCACCGCCTGATGCCCCAGGCTCCACCCCCACTGTCCTAGACCCCGCCCATGTCACCATGGACATGGGCAAGGTCTAGGGTGCCCACCTTCCCCCCCCAACAGACTCCCCCTGCTGGCTGGGGGAGGGGTGGGACTTCCTGCTCCCCAAGCCCCACCCCTGGCCTCAGTGCTTATAAAAGAAAGTATACGAGGGTGGGACTGCAGTCTCTTCTGGCCTGCCTGGAGGGGAGGTCAGAAGAGACACTACGAGCTGACACCGGGGCTGGGGAGCCCAGCAACGGCAGGGGGGGAAGGAGAGGGGAGTCCAGAGAGAGTGGGGTTAGCAGAGAGTGCTTGGAGGCAGCAGGAAGGCCTGCTGCCTCGTCATTTTTGCGTGCCTTGGATGGGGTCGAGGCACGCAAAAACAATGAGACAGCAGGACTTCCTGGTCACGTGGGGGATGCAAATGATTTCCTTTTGCGCCTGCCATGCGTGACCTTCAGAAGGAGAAATGGCGCCTGGGGACAAGGGGTACCCCTTGTCCCTAGGCAAATACGCCACTGCCTGTATCGTCTGCCGGATGGTAACAGAGGCAGGCAATGGCAAATGACCTGTGAACATCTCAAAACTCTTCCTCTTCTTCTGCCCAGAGATTTAACTACTACAGGCTGAAGATAGGAAGCTGAAACATAACAAATGATAAATATAGTACAGGTATCTCCTCAAAGGCATCTCTTTCAAAGGCAAAATAAAAACAGCAATTTGCTGGGAACAAACACTAGGGATTCAGAGCTGTACCTAGTAAACATGCAGCTTTTTTTCTCAGTGGAATTTGTTCAGCAGAACAGTGAAAGCTCAGCAAGTATCTCCTTAATTGCCTGCCTTTGTAGTCAATGGACCTCTCTGACTGGGAAGGTCATCCATTTATCATTTTCACTGACGCTGTCTGAAGAACAATGAGATTTCACAAGGTGAAGACTGGGCTTTCAAGCAAACCTGTCCCCCCTCCCTCCCGGAAAAATAAAGAAATGCTCTTGTTATGCATTGACCTCATATTTCACCAGGGTGCTCCACAAATGCACAGGACTTAGAGCAGTGGTTCTCAACCTTCCTAATGCCGCGAGCCTTTAATACAGTTCCTCATGTTGTGGTGACCCCCAACCCTAATATTTATCCATTTTATCCCTAACAGTCTCAAAACTTTCAGGGTCTCATCAGGAGACTGCCCTGATGATACCCCCCAGGTTTGGTGCAGTTTGGTTCAGGGGGGTTAAAGTTATGGTCCCTCAAAACTGTAGCCCCCGTGTCCTATTAGCTCCCCTTGGAAACAATGGGGGATGGGGCACTCCCTTTGGGCATAACTTTGGAATCCTTGAACCAAACCTCACCAAACTTGGGAGGTAGCATAAGCACAGTCTCCTGATGATACGCTGAAAATTTGGTGCTGATATGTCTAAAAATGCACCCCCTGCAGGCATCAATGTTGTGGTGCAAAAAAGTTTTTGGTCTTGGTGGAGTGGCCGCCCATGGGGGGGGGGGGCATCCAACTCAGGTTTTGTCCAGGGCTACAGTTTGCCTCGTTACACCCCTGTCAGGGAGGACTGTTAAACTTTTTTTCCCCCTCAGTCATTCCTTCCAAATAACCTGGGCTAAAAGGCTGGAAGCAAACCTTGCTGAGAGCAAAAAGAAAATAGTTCTGGGTTGAAGAGTTGGAGGGATGTCACATATTATTTGATATATTGATATTCCACTCTCTTTGCAATGGTTTCCAGATGAAACTACTTAATACAACACACAAACACACACACCCCGCTGCCTTCAGCAGAGGCGTACCTGGGGTAAATGGCACCCCAAGACAAATTGTCTCCAGGACGCCCCCAGGCTCTGCCCCGCCCCGACTCTGCCCCCCACTGCCCTCAACCCCACCCATGTCACCATGGACATGGGCAAGGTCTAGGGTGCCCACCTCCCCCCCCCAGACTCCCCCTGCCAGCTGGGCTCCCAGCCAGCAGCCCTCCGGGCAGGCCAGAAGAGACTGCAGTCCCGGCCTCGGAGACCCTCTTTTATAAGCACTGAGGCGGGGGGGGCATGGGGAGCAGGAAGGGGTGGGATGGGGTTGAGGCACACGAAAATGACGAGACAGCAGGACTTCCTGGTCACATGGGGAGCTGATTTTGCGCCCCCACGTGACCAGAAGAGTGGCGCCCAGGAACCCCTTGTCCCTGGGCAGATACGCCACTGGCCTTCAGCCTTCCTCAACAGCTTCTCCCCAGTAAACGTCCATGCCTCTGTGTTAGTGTTACCTGGCACACTTTCGGGAACAAGTGTAATGTGTGATTTGGTCCTTTAAGCATATGGCAATGCCGGAAAAAAGCACTCACCCTTTGAACAACCCCAGTGCTGGCTGCAACCGTCTCTGCGCCTTCTACAGTCTGTTTTGCCACCGTGTTGGCACCGGTCACCATAGATTCGCCCACCAAATTGGCCTGTTCTTTGGTCTTTTCAGCCACTAGGAGTTTAATAGAAATAACACAATCAAGGTGAAACCTCCTCTTCCTTCCTTCCTTCCTTCCTTCCTTCCTTCCTTCCTTCCTTCCTTCCTTCCTTCCTTCCTTCCTTCCTTCCTTCCTTCCTTCCTTCCTTCCTTCCTTCCTTCCTTCCTTCCTTCCTTCCTTCCTTCCTTCCTTCCTTCCTTCCTTCCTTCCTTCGAACTGAAGGCTGACAATGTTTAGGCTACAGCTAATACATTTTTTAAAAGCATTTCTTAAGGTGCTTCCGCACAGAGATGATTCCTCATTGTAAACTCAAGGTGTCCCTATTGGGTGATTCACTGTTTTTCATTGACATTCCCTCATGCCCACCATTTTACACTCTCTGTAGTACCAGAGGGATTTTTGCTGGCTTGCTGTTATAGAGACATGCCGACTACTTAAAGAAAACCAACAGAAAAGGATCGTGGAGGGCAAATTGTCTTGAATATGGGTACAGAGATCTTGGAAATCTGTCCTTTCCTGTTCTTGAGTGGGCAAACCTGCCTTCCATCTTTCTGGGCAACATTGGCGCAAACTTCTGGAAACCACAGAATGTGATAGGCGGAGCTTGAAAGCCAGGGAAGAAAAAAAAATCCCATGAGGAAAGAGCCATAATATGAAACTAGACTAGTATAAAGATAGATTCCGCATAGCATAAGTAGAATGTCTTTGGGACATTATAAAAGATCTGTTTTGGCATAGGAGAACACAGCATGAGAGAACACAAGTGTTGTCAGCCAAAATTGACCCCCCCCCCTCTTGTCAGTTTCACAGTGGCGTCTGCCATTTTGTGTGCTGAAGGAGATTCTCCGTGTAGATTCCCTACTGAGCAGAGGTGTAGTGGGGGAAAATGGCGCCCAGGACAAAATGGTGCCCCCGCTCTCCCTGCGCCCCACTTACCTAAACTGGCAGCAGTTTGGGCAGCCTGGCGGGGCCTGGTGGGGCGGGGTCGAGGGGTGCCCAGCTGCAGTTTCCACCAGGCCTGGCAGGGTGGGGCCAGGCTGAGGGGCACCTCCGTTGGCTGAAGGAACAGCCTGGTGGGGCCGGGGCCACCTGAGGGGGGAAGGGGGAGTGGTGTGGGGGTGATTTTCCACCCCCATGTGATCGAATAAGGAGCCTGCCCATGGCATTTGCCCCACTGGACCCGTGGAAGCTACGCCACTGAGGTTTTCTCAGCTTGCAGCTGGTGTAGCAGTGGCGTAGGAGCAGCAGTGGCGTAGGAGGTTAAGAGCTCGTGTATCTAATCTGGAGGAACCGGGTTTGATTCCCAGCTCTGCCGCCTGAGCTGTGGAGGCTTCTCTGGGGAATTCAGATTAGCCTGTACACTCCCACACACGCCAGCTGGGTGACCTTGGGCTAGTCACAGCTTCTCGGAGCTCTCTCAGCCCCACCCACCTCACAGGGTGTTTGTTGTGAGGGGGGAAAGGCAAGGAGATTGTCAGCCCCTTTGAGTCTCCTGCAGGAGAGAAAGGGGGGATATAAATTCAAAAAACTCTCTCTTATCTATTTGCCATTTTGCTGTCAAAAGTAGATGAATAAAGTTTGTTTAGCCTAGTGATCCCACGCACATGCCGCTTTCTTTCCTTTATTTGCAGCTTCTCTAGCCTTGTCGCTGCAGCTTTGCAGACAGACCGCTCAAAACAAAAAAAGAAGGAAAAATGATACAGGCCTGGGATGCTGAGCTTGACAAACTTTATTCATCGGCTTTTGACAGCGAAATCGCAAAAGGGACGAGCTGCAAGCAGAGGAAACCTCTGTGGGGGAATATCCACGGAGAATCCCCCTGCACGACACGAAATGGTGGGCACAAGTGGTGGATACGAAAGTGAGAGTTTTGGGCAGGCGAAATCAAGCGTTTCCTCCCTGCTGCCATTTGCTCAGCAGGCAGGAATTATCCTCAATCGGGGTGGGGTGGGGGGTTGCTTGTTTAATGATTTTTGAAAGACTCAGATTGAGAGAAATAAAATGGGCTGAACTCAATTTGGGGGAGAGACCTGTGTGAAGTTATTCCACAACATGCTATTTATAACCTCCTAAAGACGTAATATTTACGCTATGCCGAATCCACCAAAGCGAAAGCAATAAACAGCTACTTTCCGCTTGTGCGGGTCTCCCTGGTTAAATTGTTTGGGGGAAATTTTTAAAATGGCACTTAAACTAGTCTTTACTGAGCAGGTAAAGTACCACTTCCAGCGTAACTTAGCGCATTTACACAGCGATGCACTATTGATCAATCTGTATCTGTAGATTTAGGAGAGCATTTCAGGTTGGTTGCTCAAGGTATAGATTTTGTATGGGGTGGGTTCGGTGCCCCCAGTAGTCATTGGGGGGGGGGAGCAAAAGGGAAGCCACTCACACCACTATTCTGGTCACGTGGGGGAGCAAAATGCCCCCATGTGACCAGGAAGATGGCAAGGGGGGGCGGAGCCAGGCGCCCTCAACCCTGCCCATGTCAATGATGACATGGTCAGGGTCAAGGGAGCTCGAAGCCTGCAAGGCAGCAGGATTTCCTGTAGCTGTAGCTTTGTGGGGTGGGGCTTGTGGAGGCATGGCCACACCCCCAGGGGTGGGGGGGTGGGGCCCCATCTTCTGAGCTCAGTGCTTATAAAAGCAGCTCTCCGAGGCTGGGATGGCAGTCTCTTCTGGCTTCCTCAGAGGGGAGGGCAGAAGGGACTGCGGCTGGGAGCCCAGCTGTTGGGGGCGGGGTGGAAGGGCTGGGGGCAGAGCCCCATCTACAGGTGGGGATTGGCAGGGGTGGAGCCCCGCCCTGCCCCCAGGGGAGCGCCCGGAGACAATTTGTCTTTGGGCGCCATTTACCCTGGTACGCCTCTGCTTTCAAGCAAGCCAGACATGTAATTGGGGGGTTGGGGTTGGGGTTGAACTTATGTCCTTGGTTGCTCTTACCTGAAGTAACACTATGTACGACCCCCTCTTTGGTTTTGTCAGCTGTGGAAGAAAAACACTCTGTTAACATTGTTTTCATAGCTCTTTTACAGATATTTGCTTGAGCATGAAAGTGAAGGAGACAGTTAAAATGGAGGAGAGTTAACTAAACAAAAGAAGTTTCCTGAATCCCAGATGCTGTTGCTTTTCAGACAAATTGTTTGAGGGCTCCTTAAAATTTACAAAAAAAACCAAATCAAAATTGCCCTGTAGGTTATATCTATGAGTTCTATGTCTCCTCTCCTAACTCACCTGCAAATGAAAACAACAAGGAAGGGAAAATGTGCATCTGTCCAAGAACAAATATAGGCAGGGAAATAATATTTATCCTGTCTTTGTACAAAGAGCCAAAGCCAATTAGCGAGAAAAAGAATTACACCTTTGTATGAGAAAAAGCATAGCTCTTAAAATACTGGATTGTGTGTTACTTCCACACAGATGACCCCATTGTGCATGCATTACACTCCCAAATGGGTAGTCAACTTGCGACATGGTTTTATGGTGTCTTGGAGAGGATGGTAAATAATATCCCATTAAGTGTCTGTCAAAGCTACAGCTCATACACACACACCTTTACCTTCTAAGTGCATCTACCCCATTGGTTTATGGTTGACCACCTGGCGGTTGGCGACCCAGCCAAGGAGTCCCTCCTGCCTCTTCTCTATGGGTGGAGCTTTGCAGCTGTCCTTCCCCTCAGTCTGACATGTGGAACGCTGGAAAGGTTTGTGATTCTTTTTTGATGCTTGTCACACAATCTACTAAATAATCTACATTTTTACAAATGACTTGAGACAGATTCCAAGTAGGAATTCAGCCTGTCTGTGATTCCGAGTAGGAATTCAGCCTGAATGTGATTTCCATGACCTACAGATAGCAAACAGTTGACTGGGCATTGGAATGGAGCCTGATAGCTTTTCTCCAGTCAAAGGGCAGAAGCCAATGCAAAAGTTATGCGTTCAGTTTAGGACTAAAACAAACAAGATGTACGATGGATGAATCAATGGTTGGAGGTGGTGGGCTAGTGGTTAAGGGAGAACAATCTGAAAGTGAATCCAGGAAAGATGGAGGTGACTGGTAAAGAAGGTTGATTGTGTAGGGGTGCCACCAACACAAATTGAAGACATGGTGGGTCCACGTCTTTGGGTTGGTGGGAAGTAACTAGAAGTTATGTTGCATTCCATGGTGCACTTAGAAAAGCAAGTTGCGGAAGTGGTTAGGAGTTCATCTAATGCACTGCCTTTCCCCAGATGAGGTTGTAAACCAGCTATGGTTGGTCACCAGGTAATGGAGTTTCAGTGGTCTCCTTTTTTTAGGAGTTCCACTTATCCACAGTCCGTACACACCTGTTTTAAGACAACATGGCTGCACTGTGTAACAGCTTGCTGGATATGGTAAGTAAAGCCTGTACTCTGTCTCTTCCAAAGAAACTGCAAAACCAAATTATGTCAATGCACATTTAGAAAAAGTAACTAATCAATGTCTCTGATTGGCAGCCAGCAGAGATATGTGTTGCAGGAGTTGCTGATTTATCTTAATGGATACTAGTTTATGAGTTTTAACTATGTTTTTTAATTGTTCCTGTTTATATATAGAAAGCCACCTTGGCATTTTGGATAGGCAGGGTATGAATATTTTAAACAGATAGATAGATAGATAGATAGATAGATAGATAGATAGATAGATAGAGAGAGAGAGAGAGAGAGAGAGAGAGATAGAGAGATGGATGGATGGATGGATGGATGGATGGATGGATGGATGGATGGATGGATGGATGGATGGATGGATGGATGGATGGATGGATGGATGGATGGATGGATGGATGGATGGATGGATGGATGGATGGATGGATGGATGGATGGATGGATGGATGGATGGATGGATGGATGGATGGATGGATGGATGGATGGATGGAAGCATACATCTAATTTCTGTCCATAAAATATAAATCACAGATTTATGAACTGGGTTTAACCCTCCCTATGTTTTTATTTTACTGGAACTGTCTTTCGTCCTGTAGAATGCTAATAACAAATTAGGAAGCCTGGTTTCCAATAATGAAACCAAGCGGTGATGGGAGGGTTAAACCCTGCTCATCCATGCTGACATAGCCCCAAGGCAAACTGAGGCTGTCTGAGCTTGCAACTTCAGATGGAAACCGCTGAGTGGTATTCTGTTTTGAGCTCTGAAGCATTCAAATACCCAAGATCCCTCAGAACGGCTTTTCCCCTTTCTTTACTGGCAAGTGGCCTGTGAGCAAAACAAACAAAATGGTCCTATTTTGTTTCCTGGTCAGTTGGCAGCCCCACTGACAACAGAAATGTGCCCATGATCTCAGCTGCAGTGTGTGTTGTGCACATGCAGGGCTGCCAGCGTGTGTTGTGTACATGCAGGGCTGTGTACATGCAGGGCTGCCTCAGAGAGAAATGAGTCACTGGCAACGCCCTGACCTTATTACAGGCTTGCTAGAGGAAAGAACACTCACTGGACTGACAAACCAAGCCCTTTTCTGTCTGAAAACTGTATTGTACTCCTAAATAAAATATCAGAGCATTGAATTCCTTTTGAAGGCTATAAAGGTCACCTGAAGGACAACACACACTCACTACACTCCGTCCTTCACCAGAATTTAAATCCCAGTTGAGAAAAATGGATAGCTGTGTAGCTTTCCAAAAGACCCAAGCCCAGAGATTCTTTTTCCCTGCGGTTGTAAGAACACACTTCTCTATCATGGAGTTTGCAGACAATGCAGACTCATTGCGGAGGGGTCACGAGGGCGATAGTGGCTTGGTATGGGAAAACAGCCGTTTGCCGTGTCGTAAATCTCATACAGTCAAAATATAGCCATCATTCAACCGGGAGCATTTTGTCAAGTTTTGGTCACCACACCCAAAAGAAGATGTAGACATACTGGACGAAGTTCAGAGGAGGGTAAGGAAGACAAGAATCAGGGAAATGAGTCCTGCGAGGAAAGGGTGGAGAAGAAACTGGTCACGTTCAGGCTGGACAAGAAAGGAATGTTGAGGGTCTATGTACACATTTTAACTCAGGTCCTCCCTGGGTTCACAGGAGTCACCTTAGGGTTGCTAATTTCTGGGGGAGGCCAGAAGATCTCCCAGAAAGGGGTCTGCAACCTGCGGCTCTCCAGATGTTCAAGAACTACAATTCCCACCAGCCCCTGCCAGCATGGCCAACGTCTGGAGAGCCGCAGGTTGCAGACCCCTGCGAATTACAACTCATCTCCAGACTGCTGAGATCAGTTTCCCTGGAACAAATGGCCGCTTCAGAAGACCGATTGTGTGGCTTTTCACTCCAGAGATCTCCTTCTGCTCCTCTATTCTGGCCTACCTAGGCACTGTCCCCAAACAGGAATTTCCTGCATCCATGTGCATTTGGTAATCCTGGTCATCCTGTTCCAAAACAACTTGGGCCCAATTTGGATTGGAATCCTGGCACATGAGGAAAAGGGATAACAGCCTTCCCTCCCGTGCTGTTTTTCTAAGCTGAAACATCTCCAGGGACTGCTGTTTACACCACTGGAGGCTCCATGTGTAGCACCCCAAGTTCATTTGGGGTATTGGGAAAATGGCATGAGGTGAAGGCTAAAGAACCTTCTTCCATTTCAAGACCCACCTTGGCCTTACCATGTCTCCAGGGGAGGATGAGAGGGTGTGGCATCATGTCTATTGCTGCTTGTAGTGGTTTTTAGAGTAAGGTGACCAGATGGTCACCTTTGCTGAGTACCTGGGGATGGGGGGGTGGTGGCTGACTTGCGGGAGGCTGCTGGCACTGCCTATGCATCCCAGAGAGAGCAGTCACGGCCAGCCTCCCAAAAATCGGGACAATTTGAAGAACCCGCGGGACGCGGGACAAATTGTTTAAAGGCGGGACTGTCCCGCCAAAAGCGGGACGTCTGGTCAGCCTAATTTAAAGCAATACTATGTAGAAATGGGCAGGCTAATTGTCCTCAAGGGAGTTTGCACCTGGGTTCATATCTCACAGGAGGACTGTGACGCGCTGCACAGTATCAGTGAATCTAGAAAATGCAGTCAATGTACTTAAAACAGTAGATAAAATACATTGATGGGAACAGGGATTAAAAATTTAAAATTCCCAGACTTATAAAGTGCCTATGCAGTCTTGCTAAAAAGTGCCTATGGGGACTTACTAGAAACCCGAACTTCCGGCCAGGTCATCTAAAGATTGGAACTAATTTAATCTTCCCATCCCTTTGCCATTTGGCTGCCAGATGTCTCTTTTTGTATTTACAAATAAATGAACAAAAACAGGCCGTTTCCCGTGTGATTTTCTGGTCCTTGCCCATCAGTATGTAGGCCAGTATATCTTTGTGATTTAGGCCTGTTAGGCCTGTCAGGACTGGGCTGAGGATTTCCTTTCGGGGCTTTTCACAAGTAGGGTAGACAATGCAGGTCTATCTAAGGCCAGGTTGCTTGTATTTCAGAGTGGGGAATAAGCTGCCTATGAACAGGGGAAGCACCTGACTGGATAGGCTAACCTGAATTCTCATTGGTGTAGCAACTGGATGACTCAGAGAGGGAGGAGGATCTCCCTCTGAGAGCAGGGAGCCTGAGAGCTGCTAGTGGGAAGACGAAGGGAGTGGGTCGCCTAGCAACAAGCCAAAGGCAGAGGGTGCAAAGTGGGAATTAGTGGAAGAGCCAGGTTTGGAAGCTTTAAGTTTCGACAAAGATCCTCGAAGTGTATCCTCTCTGATCTATTATCAATAAATCTGTTTTGTATCCACCGAGTCTGTTTATCAGGACACGGCATTTCCATGTACTGTGGCCCTGATCCAAATCAACTCTCAGAGTTGAGTTCCCAGCAGGAAACCTTTAAGTGCACGTCTGGCTGACAGTTCTCACAGCAGACCTGGCCCAAGGGCACCAGATCATGTGGTTAGGCCCTCAAGGGAAGACGTGATTGTGCTCTTCTGTTAGGTACCCATGGAAAAGGGTGTCAGATGGAAAAGAGCAAAGACTTCTATACTTCTGTTCCAAAGGACTTAAGTTACAGGAACTCTGGCCCAATATTAGAAGAAACTTTCCAATGGTAAGAGCAGGACAGCAAGAGCAGTAAAACAATGGTCCATTCCACACTGCACAAAAAAGAGGCAACTGTTTCTTTTCACTCCGCACACCCAAAATAAGAGGTCCAGCAAACATCTTTAAAAGAGGCAGCTTCGGGGCACTTTATAGACAGCAAAGGCACCAGAGGGGGGAAGATGCTATTTCCCGTTGGACCATTTTGCTTTCTGGTCAGTTATACCCTCAGCTTGCACAGTCAGAAAACGCCCCATCATTCTGCAGAGGGCAGGTCAACTCAATGCTTTTCAATGAGCAGTGGACCTGTTTTCCAAGTGGCTAAGATTCTCTTGTGCATATCTGAGTAGTTATGAAGATAGCCCCTTCAAGAAAAAAAAAGAAGAAAGGCAAACTACATATTGCTGGAATTGGCAGGACCAGCTGAGTACAACTACGCACTTTTTTGGGTTGAAAAGGCACCCAGGAGCGGAGCCTGCAGAGCAAACATCCTGGGGAAATCTTCAGCAAATGACGGCAGGGAGAATCCCTCCAGCTGCACCCAAAAAGTGATCTCTCTCTCTCTCTCTCTCTCTCTCTCTCTCTCTCTCTGGGGTGTGTGTGTGTGTGTATGAGCCTGCAGAGCAAACATCCTGGGGAAATCTTCAGCAAATGACGGCAGGGAGAATCCCTCCAGCTGCACCCAAAAAGTGATCTCTCTCTCTCTCTGGTGTGTGTGTGTGTGTGTGTGTGTGTGTGTGTGTGTGTGTGTGTATGAGGAGGGCAAAATCTCTATAACAGATATAGGGATATCTCTAAAATAGATGTGAGGAGGGCTAAAAAGAGAGCAGTGGTAACTTCATATATACCATCGCTTTCCAATTGTAACTGAAAATGACTAGCTGCTATAAGTATTCTCTAGAAATCGAAAATTCTGAATTGGAAAACTCTGCATAATCAAATAGCCGCAGAAACAATAAACAGAAGGAGAGGGGTCTATTGTTGCTTATACCAGCCTTGTCTGGCCCCCCCCCCCCCCCGCATTCACTAAGGGCCCCACCCAATGACTCAGACTTCATAACTGTCTCCTGCACGGCATAAAACCAGATCTGCCAGCATCTGGTCTTGCTAGCAAAAGGCAGCTGTTGCAAGACAAGAAAACAAACAAGGACTCATCCAGGCTAATCTCTGTCTATAGCTTGGGTGTATAAGGTTAGCAGTTCAACCCATTCTTATCCCACCAGTAATTTTTTAAAAATCACTCTTTCCCTTCTTTTATAAAGCTTTTCTCACTGGAAACAAAATTGGAGGCAGGAAAAAAAAATACACATTTTATTTGTGTGTTGTTCCCGTTTACTTCTCTGTCAAGGTTTGTTTCTTCTAAATCACACGTTTACTCTGGATCAGAGGTGGGATCCAACCAGTTCTCACCACTTCTCTAGAAGTGGTTACTAATTTTTTTCTGAGTGCCGAGAAGGGGTTACTAAAGCAACCTCCCTGCCCAATAGGGACTGGAGGTGCGTGTGCGCGGTGCCGCCACTGTTTGAATCCCACCACCATCGGAACCTGTTATTAAAATGTTTGGATCCCACCACTGCTCTGGATTGTACATCATTCATTCGCTCCAGGATTTCAGACGACGTTATTCCCGTCTCATCGCATTTCACTGTTTTCCATGCTGTCCTTCCTCCTTTTTCAAACCTGACTGGTGGGGACTGTTTTGAGCCTAAAATGCAGTTGCCGTGCAGTTTGCAGTTGCCGTGCGGTGGAGTTTGAAGCATTGCTGAGGTTTTTCAAGGTACTGGCCTCTTACAATGCTGCTCTTTCTCTCTTGGTTGAATTGAATTACAGATTCTCTGTCCTGATTTTGTAATCAGTGCTACAGTGGGAAGAGGGCGAATGAACCTCCTTTTGTTAACTGCGGCACAATTAATGCTTGACTCAAGAATGCCTGGGGTCATCACAACTGAACTCACTTTAGGAAGTAGTTAATTAAATTGTAAAATGAATGGCGGGAGAAGTGTGACCTTTCCCAATCAGAAGGTCTGGCAGGATGTTTTGGAGAACATCTCCAAAGTACAACTGAGAAGGTTCCTGGCCCTTCTCCGGAGTGCCGCTGGCCATGTCCTGGGTCTTGTTCCTGGGTAGAGCTGCTAACCTGCTACGGGAGATCTCCTGGAATAACATTTGATCACCGGATAGGGTTGGCAGCGCCGGGTTGGAAAATAACTGGCGAATTTAGGGGTTGGATTTGGGGCCGGGAAAAGCCTCAGGGAGGTCTAACGCCATAGAGTCCACCTTCCACAACAGCCGTTTGCTCTCAGGGAGCAGCAGTGGCGTTGGAGGTTAAGAGCTCGTGTATCTAATCTGGAGGAACCGGGTTTGATTCCCAGCTCTGCCGCCTGAGCTGTGGAGGCTTATCTGGGGAATTCAGATTAGCCTGTGCACTCCCACACACGCCAGCTGGGTGACCTTGGGCTAGTCACAGCTTCTCGGAGCTCTCTCAGCCCCACCTACCTCACAGGGTGTTTGTTGTGAGGGGGGAAGGGCAAGGAGATTGTAAGCCCCTTTGAGTCTCCTGCAGGAGAGAAAGGGGGGGGATATAAATCCAAACTCCTCCTCCTCCTCCATCCATCCATCCATCCATCCATCCATCCATCCATCCATCCATCCATCCATCCATCCATCCATCCATCCATCCACTG
>NC_059430.1:41972325-41987816 GCF_021028975.2 Sphaerodactylus townsendi | reverse complement strand
CCAAGAGGAATATTTCAGGTTTCCTTCGCATCTTGCACTTTAACGTTTCGTCTATAATATTGATTATTTCTTCCCAATACTCCCTTATCTTTTCACATTCCCACCACATGTGTAACAATGTTCCTCTTTCCTTTTGGCATTTCCAACACCTATCGCTTTTCATCCTTTTCATTTTATTCTACCTAACCGGGGTATAGCACCATCTAAAATACATCTTTTGCAAATTTTCTCTTAAATCTATTGCTAGTGTAAATTTCATGTTACTTTGCCAAACTCTATCCCATTCCTCTAAAGTTTTATTTCTCCCTGTGTCTTGTGCCCATGCTATCATCTTTTCATTGACTTTTTCTGGTTCTGTCTTATAATTATTTTCTTATTGTTTTCTAAAACTGCTTTTTCAAACTCATTTTGCTTCACTTGGAAACCGCTCCTCACTTTATCTTTCTTATATGTTTCTTGAAATTGTGTGTATTGAAACCATTGACAGGGTTTTCCTTGTATTGAAATTTCTGTTCTATCTTTTAATTTAACTTCTTTCCCTTCTATTTTCAATAGATTTTTATAATTTTCCTAGTGTTTATTTTCCCTAAATTCTTCCATTTTCAAGGATTCTACTCTAGATATCTACAATGGGGTTTTGGTATAAAACCAATCTCTGGCCCTTTCCGCATGGGCCATTTACGGCGCCCTGGGGACGGCAAAAACGCCATCCCCAGGGAGCCGTTCGCACAGGCGGCGCTGCTAAAATGCAGCAGCGCCGACCTGGCTCCCCTCCTCCACCCCCAGGGCGGCGTCAGGCTGCCTCCAAAAACCTCCCTCCTGGAGGGAGGTTTTTGGAAAACAGCGCATTCCCGGCGGCGCGGTGCGAACGGCACCACCGGGAACATGCTGTTTTATCCGTCCCTCTCCCGCTCACCTCGTCGCCTTTGTCACCCTGCTGGCCTCCTGAGACCCTCCCTCACTGTCCTCCAACCCCAGAGGTTGGAGGGCAGCGTGGGCGGGTCTTAGGAGGCCAGCAGGGCGACAGTGACGAGGTGAGTGGGAGAGGGATGGGGAAGAGGCGGCTCCGTGCGGAGCATTCTCTCCTGTGCCGGCCTCTGCGGGGGCCGCTCGTACGCTCCTGTGCGAAAGGCCCCCACCCCTCCACCGGCAGAATTCCTGCCGGTGCAGGGGCGCCCTTTCCGCTGTGCGGAAAGGGCCTCTGTATTTCAACCAAACCCTAGCTAAAGCTTTCCGTATTAGATGTGAATTGAAGTTCTTATAATTTTTATTCTCTATTTATTTATTTATTTATTGGATTTTATAAACCACCTTATCCCCAAAGGGCTCCAAGGGAATAAGAACTTTGAATAGATTGCCATCCTTTGAATAGATTGTAGCCTTCTAATATTAACACCTTTTTATTTACCAATTCTATCCAGTCCTTTATCCACAATATTACACAGGCTTCATAATATAATTGAAAATTTGGTAATGCAAACCCTTCTTCTGTCCTTTTATTTATCATATATATATATCTATCTCTAATTCTACTATGCTTATTATTCCAAATAAATTTATTAATTGCTATTCTCCAAATTGTAAATATTTTATCTGACAAAATTACCAGAAGGTTTTGAAAATAATATATTAATTTTGGTAATATATTGTTTTTATTACTGCTATTTTCCCTGATAAAGATAAATGCAGATTTTTCCAAGTCTTCAGATCCTGTTTGATACTCTTCCATATTTTCCCATAGTTATCCTTATTATTTTTAGCTCTTAACTCTAAACCTTATTTGCAATTTTGAATCCTGATAAATATTTAAATTATTTTATTTCTTTCTGTTTCATATTTAATGCCAATACTTTTGTTTTTTTCTATATTAATCTTTAGTCCTGATAATTGTCCAAATCTTTCTAGAATTTCGTTTACTCTTTGAATGTTCTCTATTGGTTCTTCTACTATTAACACTAGGTCATCTGCAAATGCTTTGTATTTATAACTTTGACCTTTTATTTTTAATCCTTTCCATATCTTCTCTGTTTCCATTCTTCTCGTCAAAATGTCTAAGTGTACTATGAATAACAGTGGGGACAGTGGACACCCCTGTCTAGTCCCCTTAGTTATCCTAAATTTCCTAGAGAGCTGATTATTTATTTTAATAGTTGCTATTTGCTTTTGATATATAGTCTTTATTGCATCTAGGAACAGACCTTTAATTTCTCTTCTTTCCAATACTTTCATTAGGAATTTCCAGTTAACACTATCGAAGGCTTTAAAAGCATCTAAGAAAACTAGGGCTAATTTTTGTGTCAAATTTTTTTCCTGCATATTCTATAATGTCTATCACCGTTCTTATATTGCCTGCCTGGTATAAATGCAGCTTGGTTATCATTGATATATTTTTCTACATATTTTTTCAATCTCTCACTCAATATTTTAGCAAAAATCTTGTAGTCTTGACCAAACTTCACAAAACCTGAGTGGTATCAGTAGGAGACCTACTGATCAGTAGGAGGCCTATAGAGACAATGGAAGTCAACCAGACTCTGGTTACCAATTTTGTGTGGTGGGTTTCACAACAGATCCAATCCTGCGCCTGGTCTTTTTTGTGCTGTTCTTGGTCTCATACACTCTCACCCTGACTGGGAACCTGGGTCTCATGGCTCTGATCTACCTTGATTCCTGCTTGCATACACCCATGTACTTTTTTGTGGGCAACCTTTCCTTTCTGGATGTCTGGTACTCCTCAGTGTACACTCCCCGGATCCTGTCTGACTGTGTGTCTGGGAACAATGTCATGTCTCTTGCTGGCTGTGCAGCCCAGTTCTTCTTCTCTGCTGGCCTGGCCTACAGCGAGTGCTTCCTACTGGCTGCCATGGCATATGACCGTTATGTGGCCATCTGCAACCCACTACTCTATGCCACTGCCATGCCCAAGAAGGTCTGCATCCAACTGGTTGTTGCTTCTTATGTAGCTGGCTTTGTCGATGCCATCATACTCACAGGCAACACCTTCAGCCTTCGCTTCTGTGGGGACAATACCATCGACGATTTCCTTTGTGACGTGCCACTACTTCTGAAGATGGCCTGTGGTGATACTCAAGTTTATGAACTTATCCTGACTTCTGTCACTGGTTGCAATGTGTTGGCAACTAGTGCTCTTATCCTGGGTTCCTACATTGGGATTGTGGCAGCCATCATACGCATCCGCTCTGCTGCTGGGAGGCGCAAGGCCTTCTCTACTTGTTCTGCTCATCTAATCTCTGTCTCCTTGTTCTATATTTCCAGCTCCCAGCACACTCCAACCTGGGACAAGGTAAATGCTTTGTTCTATACCGTGAATCCAACCTCATTATCGGCTTACATGATTTACAGCTTAACAATAAAGATGTAAGAAGAAGTGACCTTCAAGAAAGTGCTGGGGAGGTTCTTCTCTCAAAAGTAAATGGCAGTGACGTTGTGTCTGTTCATATAATATAAATATGAGAGTGAAATAGTATTATCCTGTTAATGTCATTTCTTACTACAACACAAGAGGCTGATGGTACCACCAGTATTCCTTTAAATGGGTGATTTCAAAACTTTATTAAGGTTTTATTTTTCATCCTGTATACTTTTATTGCATTCCTCTTCTAGTCCTATTTCGGCCCTGCTTCTTCCTGGCAAAATCTGTCATAGAATTCAACCTATGGAAGAAAAAAAACAGTAAGAAATACCAAAAAAGTAAATTAATCTTAATCCACTTCAGTTCTATCCTGTAAGGTAAGGCATGAAAGAAATAATGAACCTCACTTTCGAAACATCTGAGATGTCAAACCTACTCTCATTGCTTTGAACCAGCATATAGAATTAGTAAAGGCAGCTTTCCTCATGATGTACAAAAACAGCACCATGCACTACAGGAATGAGGAAGGCTACCAAAGAATTCCCTTCAATTGAGTTATAAAAGATACAGGAAGCTTCTTAAAGGTCCGGAACTGTACAACAATAAACACAGGCATAATCCTAGTGTGGCTCTTTTGTAAAGAGGAAACAACTATGCGCAAGCACACTCAAGGTCTGAAATGGCTTTGAGCAGGGTGGCCAGTCTCCAGGGAATAGCTGGAAATCTCCTGGAATTACAACAGTTCTCCAGGCAACAGAGATCAAATTATGCCTGGAGAAAATGGAGCTTTGCAAAGATGGCCTCTATGGCTTTATACCCTTACTGCTTGAGGTCCTTCCCCTACACAGCCTCCCTGAGTCAACCCTAGCTCTCATTGGAAATAATGGGAGATTAGAGTAGCCAGCACTTTGGGACCCATTAAATAGGCATCCCTGAAGTTAAGCTTCACTTAAACCTGGTTGCTTTTATCAGGACAGTCTTCTGAAGCTACCCTCTGAATTTTGGTATCACTACTCTAAAAGATGCTCCCATGGACACCCCCAGAGAATTCTCCACCAAGCTACTGTGGAGATCAGTCAATTCCAGGGGGAGAACCTATTAGGCTTCCTTAAGAATCTGTGTGGGGGGAAAGGTCATTTTTCCCTACCATGGAAATAGACAGGACTTGCTATTCTGCTCCAGTTAAGATTGTGCTTCAGGATTTGGAGGGGGGGCTCTGGTAAGAAGTGTTGTTCCAGATAGGAGACACTAAATTATCTACACAACTATCCACTAGCCTACTCCTCTAGAAACTACCCAAGTTTGTTGAAGATTGGTTGGGTGGGGTCAAATTCTGTGGGCACCCAAGTAAAGGAAAAGTTGGTGCCTAAAGAATTTGAATTTCTACCGAAACTTCAACAAACTTGGATGATTCCTGGGAGCAAAGTCTCCAGCAGCTGCACAGCAAATTTGATGCCCCTATCTGGAACAACACCCCCACAATAACCCCTCCCAGTATCCCTTTAGTGCAATCAGAGGCGAAGGCAACTTCACCCCATCCTCCCACTTTTTCAAATGGAAGAGAAAAACAGAGAAGCATGCCCTACCTTTCCAATGCTCTTCTGAGTGATAGTAATCCCTGCCAAAAGTGACGAGGGGCATAATGCCTCAGGCCCCCTCCCCAGTGTGGTGACATGGTTGGGGCAGGGGTGTTCTGGGGCGGGGCAGGGGTGAGTGGCACCATACACAACAGGGTAGCGTGTGGCGCTGCGCCCTGGAGTGCGGATTTCCCGCCCGGCTCTGCCCCTAAATGCCTCTACACTCACATCCCTACAGCTAACATCACAACAATAGAGCCACTCTAGAAAAAACCAATTAATCACACAACTAAGCACACAGCCACCAAGACGTCATGAACCCTAACAGAAACAAGGCAATACACAAGACTACAACACCAAGACAGGGAATATGCTTGCTAGGCCTGACTCCCACTAGCAGTCATGGAGCTACAAGGGGGCGGGGGGTGCACCATGCACCGGGCGCACACCTGGGGGCATGAAAAATCGTCCCCAGGTCCCTCCCCCTTTTCCCCACCCCACGGCGCCCTCCATGACGCCCCCCTATCCTAAGGTGACCAGATGGTCACCTTGTGAACCCAGGATGGGGGTAGGCGGCTGCGCGCACGCGCGTACACTCACATGCGCAGCCGCAGGAGCGCATGGCCTTCTGGGGCGCTGCCGTTTCCCGTCACAGGGCGGGAAACGGCAGTGCCCCAGAAGGCCATGTGCATGCGGGCGCGCGCACGGGAGGCTGCCACACTGCCTTGCGCCCCAGAAGGCAGTGCGGCAGCCTCCCAAAAATCGGGAAAATGGAAAGAACCTGCAGGATGTGGGACAAATTGTGCGAAGGCGGGACTGTCCCGCCAAAAGCGGGACGGCTGGTCAGCCTACCCTATCCCTCTCCCACACTTACCTTAGTTCCTTTCCTTTTCTAGAACTTTTTCAGGCTGCAAAAGGCCTGTTTGCAGTAAAAACGGCCTGAGGAACTACAGTTCCCATGAGACCTTGGGGCTCACAAGGTCTCCTGGGAAGTATAGTTCCCATCAGGCCGTTTTTACTGAGAACAGGCCTTTTGCAGCCTGAAAAAGTTCTGGAAAAGGAAAGGAACTAAGGTAAGTGTGGGAAGGGAGGAAGCAGGGAAGGAGGCACCGCTGGGGGGGGGGGGGGGCTGGACGCCACCCAGGAGGAGAACTCAAGCGCAGGGCGCCAGTTTAAATTGCCAGCTAATGCCTCTCTGCCCACTAGCACAAAACACCAAACTACAACACTAGAACTCAGATACAATCCAATGGTGCAATCACATCAGCCCTCTTGGTGTAAACCAAACCACAATTCAAGTACAATAGAAGTGGGGGCAGAGGGAGCAATGCTACTTCCACACATAGGTGAAACAGAACAATCCATACATACAAATACTTAACCTATAGGAGGAAAAATGGATTTACAGTACCTGCTTCTGTGATACCCTGCTTGGTAAGATTCATTGCTTCATCCCAAATCCAGCTCTGTATGTCTTTGAGATGGGCCTCCAGAAGGAGGTAAGATGGAGAGGGTTTCCATGCACCCTGTTCCTCTTTCTCTCATCAGGCCTACCACCATTACAGCCTTCAGGCATAAATTGTGCCTTTGGTGCTCTGGTGCATTTTTCATTCTGACACTGCCCTCCCCCTTTCCCCATCAGTCCTGAAAGAGTGTCAGGATCCAGGCATCTAAAAATGAAGTTTAAAAAAGAGAAACTCAATTATAAATCCATTGCTAATATCCAGGTTTCCAGCTAATACATGAACTTATATTTCTATATGAAGAAAGGGAGATATAAAGTTTGTTTGTTTGTTTGTTTATTGGATTTCATAGACCGCCTCATCCCCGAAGGGTTCTAGGCGGTTTACAGCATTTCAACGTCTGGCACAATCAATAATTAAAAAATCAATTAAAACCCTTAAAATTCAGTAGCTTAGCCCAACAATCTCATAAAAAACAGAGACAGCTTAAAAGAATCCCATGGTAGCATCAGCCACGTTCCTAAGGTCGAGAGGGGAAGGCAGTGCCAAAAAGATAGAAAAGTGCATTGCTTTCGTGTGATTAAAGTTGCTTATCTCTGCTTTGTCACACCTTACAAGAGCAAAATGTTTCTCCTTTCATTCATCAACAATTGATGCTAGAACTGTATCACCTAATTATATGCCTTCATTAACTTCTCTTACATTTCCCCAATGGTAATTTTTAATTTCCCAATTTTTCTTGCTGTCTCCCTGGGGCATAAAATCCATGATGTAACTTCGAGAGGCTGGACAAGACTTGTTAAACCTATGGACCATTATCCTTTCCTTTTTTACCCCGATCCACGTGGGAACAAACGTGACACAGCAAGATTTTGAGGCTCTGGGGAAGGAAGCCTTGGAAGGATCTGGAGTGTACAATGTTATCTTTTCATCTCTATGCTCCCAGTCAGAAGTGTAATCAGAAGACAAACTGTTCTGCAGCCCTGGGCTGAAACCTGAGTTGGATGCCCTCCCCCATGGCATGCAAGCCACTCCACCACTTGACCTGAATTTTTTTTTTTGCACCAGGACATTGAAAAAGTGCGTGCAGGGGTGAATTTTTAGACATATCTAGCACTAAAAAAAATTTCCAGCGATATCATCAGGAGACTGTCATTATGCTACCCCCCACTTTGGAGTGAGAGTTTGAGCTCAAGGAGTCCCAAAGTGCCAGACTACCAAAGTGCATACCCCATCCCCCATTGTTTCCAATGGGAGCTAATCCCCAAATTGCGTGCCCTATGCAGCCCTTTGTCTGGAGTTAGGTCAAAACTCCTTGGAATCAGCCGCTTGGCTGAAGGGCTTTTAGATTCTGGCTAGAATTCATTTTTTCTCTCAGACTGTAATTCCCTAGTCCACAAATCCTGCTCCTCTGTACCCATTCCAACCCCTAGTTTTCCATAATTGAAGAAAAAATGGCCTCTATTGGACTGTCGAGAGGTAGATTCACTTTATACATTGTCCTATTCAGGAGCTTATAGAAAATTAAAAGGTAGAGAGTTCTCTAATCACCGCAGCCAAGAAAACATGCTACCCCATCCCACATTCTTTGCTAAGGAGATGGGGGCTACCCTTTTGAGGGTCCATAACTTTGCACCCCCTGAACCAAACTACACCAAATCTTGGTGCCATAATGACAGTCTCCAGATGATACCCTGAACTTTTGGTGCTGATATGTCCAAGAATGCTCTCCCTGCAAGAACATCCCGAAATTTGCCCAAGAATCTTTGTTCTGCGTTGAGTTTTCTGCATTGCTGTCAATGGGGGGGTTGCCCAGGCTGGGGGGCACATTTCTGGAAGAGCACAGTCTCCAAACTTTCAGGGTCTCATCAAGAGACTGCCCTGTGATTCGAGATTTTGTGCAGCTTGGTTCAGAGACAAAGTTATCGAAGATCCCTCAAAACTGCCAGCCCCACATCTCCCTGTGGCTCCCAAGGTGAAACAATGGGGATAAAGGGCACCCCCTTTGGATTCAAGGGAGTCCAAAGTAGAGAGACATCGAAGGAGCATGGTGCAGAACTTCCTTTGGGCTCCCTGAACCAAACCTCACCAAACTTGGGGGGTAGCATAAGGACAGTCTCCTGATGATGCAGCTAAGAGAATTTTGGTGCCGCTAGCCTAAAAGCTACAATCTTCACAGACCAAAAAAATAGAAAATGCACTAAAAAATACCCAAAAAACAAACCCAGCATTTTGATGCCTGACAAGGTGATACCCTAGAGCAGCTGCGCACCTTGCCCAATGGGCATTATGCCAGTGCTCCCAGTTGAAGGACATGGCCCAGGGAGAGAAAGAAGAATAGTGAAAGTGAATAATTGGCTTCACAAGTGGTGCCGGCAGAATGATTTGGGTTCCTGGACCATGGTCTGTGGTTGCATGAAGAAGGAGGACTGCCTGGCAAGGGATGGGTTGCACCTCACACCTGTAAATAGAAACATCTTTGCCAGGAGGCTCACAAACCTGATCCTCAGAAGGGCTTTAAAACTGAGGGGGAGGGAGACATTATTCAAATGAACAGGAGTTCATCAGAGTGATTAGTGATGATAGTCCAAAGGTTATAGAGAGAACTGAGCAAATGGAGTCAAGAAGCCATCAATGGGAGGAAAAAAAAACTTAAAGAAGCAGCCAGAGGAGAATGCACCATGTCATGCATTAATGTCTCTGCATCGTGCACAAAGCATGGGAAATAAACAAGATGAACTTGAACTCTTAACACAGAAAACAAATGTGATATTATAGGTATCCCACTATAAGGGCAGGTACAGGATGAGTGTCATGATGATTGGAACATAAGCATTGAAAGAGCATAACCTATTTCAAGAGAATCCGATCTGAAATAGGAAAAGGGGAGGAGGAGGGTTATAGGTAAAGGATTATGCAGCTGTGAGCGGAGTCTGCAATAAATCCTGCACCCAGGTTGAGAGTATTTGGGTAAAGAATTAAGGGGGAGAGAAATAGCATTGATCTGGCCCTTGATCCAGAAGAGATGGATGATGCATTCTTGGAACAGATGATTAGGCTTTCAGAAAAGGAAAGAAATAGTAATAATGGGAGATTTCAGTTATCCAGATGTTTGCTGGGAGTCAAACTCTTCCATGACTATCAGGCCCAACAGATTTCTCACTTGCCTTGCAGACAATTTCATGGTCCAGAAGGCAGAAGAAGCAACAAGGGGAACGACTATTTTAGATCTGCTCCTAACCAATAATAATGACCTGATTAGTGGAGTGTAAGTGGTAGAATCTTTCGGTGTAGTGGTGGGATTCAGCAGGTTCGCACCACTTCGGCAGAACTGGTTGTTAAAATGGTGCTTGTAAAGAACCAGTTGTTAAATTATTTGAATCCCACCATTACAACTGGTTGTTAATTATTTGAATCCCACCACTGCTTAGGTGGGAGTGATCATGTTCTCCTGGAGTTTGTTATAAAGTGGAAAGGGAGTGCTAAGTCATACACACATTCTAGACTTTAAGAAAGCAGATTTCAGTAAGCTTAGGAATCTACTGGGTATGATCCCGTGGTCAAAAATACTAAAAGAGAAGGAAGTGCATGATGACTGGGAATTTCTTAAAAGTGAGAACTTAAGGGCACAATTTCAAACAGTTCCAATGAGGAAAAAATGAGAGGTGTCTAAGGAAACCAAGATGGATGTCTAAAGAACATTCAACCGAGCTAAGATTTAAAAAGGACATGTAAAAGAAATGGAAAAGGGGGGAAATCAACACAGCGGAATTCAAACAAATAACGAGGATATGTATGAAGAAAGTCAGAAAAGCTAAAGCTCACAATGAGCTGAGACTTGCCAGAGAGGTTAAAAAAAAGCTTTTTGGAGCATGTCCATAGCCAAAGGAAGAAAAGTGATAGGATAGAGTCACTGCATGGAGAAGATGGCAAAATGCTAACAGGGGCTGAAGAAAAGGCAGAACTATCATCTCTCTCTCTCTCTCTCTCTCTCTCTCTCTCTCTCTGTATCTATCTATCTATCTATCTATCTATCTATCTATACCGTCCTATCCCCGAGGGGCTCTGGGTGGTGTACAACATAAAATCTACCACAATAAAACCAAACAAAGGGAGCAAATTAACTACATAAAGTAAACTACAATTTGCACAGGTTCCATCAGTTTTAAAATATAATAACTAAATCCCTTTAAAACCAGCAGTTAACACAATTAAAAGGCATCCAATGAGACCCATACTTAAAGCCCTCCCCAAGAGGGGGAAATGGCGGATCCCCTTAATATAAAGGGATCTTGATATAAAGGATATAAAGGATCCTGATATAAAGAACTACTCAACACCTTCTTTGCCTCAGTCTTTTCCCAAAAAGGAAACGGTGCTCATCCAGGGGAAAATGAAACAGAAGATACAGTAGGAGAAATTCAGCCCAGAATAAAGAGGTAGTGCAGGAACACCTGGCTACTTTAAACTAGGTCAAATCTCCAGGCCCTGATGAGTTACATCCCAGGGTATTAAAAGAACTGGCAGAAGTAATCTCAGAACCACTTGCTCTAATCTTTGAGAAATCCTGGAGAACAGGAGAATTCCCAGTGGACTCAAGGAGGGCTAATATTATCCCCATCTTCAAAAAGAGGAAAAGGAGGACCCTAATAATTACTATCCAGTCAGCCTGACATCAATACCAGGAAAGATTCTGGCACTTAGAAGGGAATACTGTGATCACAAAAAGCCAGCATGGGTTTCTGAAAAAAAAGTCATGCCAGACTAATCTTTTTTTGATAGAGTGACAAGCTTGGCAGATGAAGGGAATGCCGTGGACATAGCATACCTTGATTTTAGTAAAGCTTTTGACAAGGTGCCCCATAATATTCTTTCAAGTAAGCTAGTGAAATAATTGGTTGACTGACTGAACTCAAAGGGTGCTTGTCAATGGTTCATCTTCATCCTGGAGAGTAGCGGGGTGCCCCAGGGTCCTGTCCTGGGCCCAGTGCTATTCAATATTTTTATCAATGACTTGGATGATGGAATAGAGGGCATGCTAGGAGAGGTAGCTAATACCTCAGAGGACATAGTCAGAATTCAAGACGACCTGGACAGATTTGGGAACCTGGACAGATTAGGGAACTGGGCCAAAACAAACAAAATGAATTTCAACATAAATAACTGTAAGATACTACACTTAGGTAGAAAAAATGCACAGATATAGGATGGGGCACACCTGGCTTGACAACACTACATGTGAAAGGGATCTGGGAGTCTTAGTAGACCACAGAGGAGGGCAACCAAAATGGTAAAAGCTCTGGAATCCATGTCCTATGAGGAGAGACTTAAGTAGTTCAGTATGTTTAGTTTGGTGAAGAGAAGATTAAGAGGTAACATGATAGCCATGTTTAGATATTTGAAGGGATGTCATGTTGGTGAGGGAGCAAGCTTGTTTTCTGCTGCTCCAGTGACTAGGAGTAATGGTTTTAAGGTGAAGGAAAATAGATCCCATCTAAACATCAGGAAAAAGTTCCTGACAGCCAGAGCTGTTCCAACAGTGGAATGCATTACCTTGGAGTGTGGTGGAGTCTCCTTTGGAGGTTTTTAAAGAGAGGCTGGGTGGCCGTCTGTCAGGAATGCTTTGATTATGTGTTCCTGCATTGGACTTGCTGGCGCTTGGGGTCTCTTCCAACTCTATGATTCTATGATTCTATGCCACGATGAGATGTGTTGCCATGGAGAAACACATCTCACCATGACATGCCTCTGAAGATGCCAGCCACACACAACCACACACACACACAAAACCCATAACAGCCAGTTGATTTTGCCTGTGAAAGCCTTTTACAATACATTATACTTACAATGTTTAAAAATAAAAAACTAGGATAGTTATACCTTCAAATTCCATAAATATCCCTAATAGTACAATTTTACATGCTAAGTTATAAATAATGTTTTCATGTTGTTAAATGAGTAATAGAAATTTACCATTGATGGGAAAGTAATAATATGTATATTTCACATACCCCTCCCTTTTCTGTGGCTTCAAAATTTCCCAAAATTTTACATCTTAATATTAATATGCAACTTCCCACCGCACTGCTCTTTGCAGCTCACCTAGAGGAGTCCAGGTAGGCGCTCTGAGGCTTTCCCCCACAGCAGCTCACTTGGAATACTCCAGGCAGGCACACTGAGGCCTCCTCCCTCCCCCACCTCTAGGTGATCAGTGCAGACTGCTCTGGACAGGCATGCTGAGGTTTTCTCCCTCTTCCCCCCTCCCAATTTATTTCTCTTTCCCGCTCTCTGTCAATGTCTCACCCCAACTGTTTCAGGCATGTGCCGTGAGGCCCCTGCTGAGAGCCCTGAAAGCCGCTGGTGAGCCCAGTGTGGCTCCCAGGCTGTACCACCACAGCAGCCTGAGGTAAGTGATTCCTCTGCATAGAGAACACCTTTTTATTTTGGGAGTAATTTAAAAACCCCTATTTGTTTTTAGTTCTCTGAATTTTTTGCAAACTTGGGGAGCATATATACACACACTTCTTCATAAGGCATAATGGTTCATTGAATTATCTACATACAGGTAGTTAGAGCAACATATCTATGCCCCCTCGTGGCCAACTGCAGTGGAGCATGCTTTTAAAGGTTCTTCCAGCATTATACTATGGTCTTTTGCTGTTGTGTCTCAGGAGAAATCCCTTCTTTTTAGGAGCTTATTGTTTCTGTTTTATGATCTAAAGGTGAGTGTACCAAACTGACAATCTAGAGTTAGCCAGAATTGGGGGGAAGAAGGATTGCCTTATGCTAACTAAGCTAAATTCTCCCCTTTTCAACATAGCCCAAGCCTTATTATTCACTTCAAGTTACTACCAAAAGAATGAGAGGGTGAATGTCATACAATATGAGATGCTGGCATCACTGTGGATGAGCAAAAACTGAGAGACATACTTTCCCCCCATTTTGCAGCTTTCAGGATGCTGGGGATGAGATTGTAACTCCAAACATCTTTGATTCATAGCTGTGAGGCGTTTCTTACAGATTGATCAGGTAAATGGTGGCATCTGTGAAGAAACAGCTTTTTCCACTGGAGCTTTGAACGGAACATATAACCTTTTTTTTCTGGGCAGGAGGAAAGTTGGAAGTCAGTTCAATTACTTTCCAGTCTCACCATAGCCACTTTTTAAAGAAATGCTAAAAACACACAGTGGGATGGGTCAACCTCTGCCCCACCTCCCTTATTCAAGCAGGGATCTGGTGGTTCTAATGTACTAGGAAAAACTTCAGAAGAAAACTTCTTGGGGCTTCAGGAAAAGCTTCTTTGACCCAGGCTGACCAGTTAGTCTGTAGAGAAAGGGAATGAATAAAACTCCCAAGAGCAAGAAAGGTCTGTTCTAGCAAGAAGAAAGGTTTCTTCTAGCTGGGACTCCCAGGGAAGACAGAGCCCTCATCTGGGATCTGGAGAAGGCAGTCACTTTGACCATGTCCCTGGGAGCTGTCAAAAACTACCTGGTAATGGAAACTCTGTAGAGATTTGTAATATCCTAAGCTCAAGAGCCTGTCTTAAATTCTAACAGCTGGTAGGACATGTATAGAAAGCAGGACAGAGGAATTGCATTTCTCTTGGATCCCTTGTTCAATCTGGTGCTGTGCTAAAAGTATGAGTGTAAACTTTTTATTTTTAAAAAATCCTTTTTATTTTTCATAAATCCTTTTTATTTTAATAAAACTTTTTATTTTTAATAAATCCTTTTAAACTTTGTATGCTGGTAGTAGTTCTCTTTACCACATAGACTTCCACTGTCTTGGATGCACTATTTTAAAAAGGGGGTGCCAGAGGAGGGAAGGCTAATAGTTGGTTAGTGCGTATTCCTCCAGTGCGCACCAGGCAGTGAATTGTCCCTGTGGTGCCCAGGAGTGAGGAAGCAGCAGGATAAACAGGGGCAAGGCCTCAGAGTTGGAAAGGAAGCGGGGGCGGGGGGGGTGTGCTGAACCTCCCAGTGTGCAATTCCTACAATGGTCAGGTGATGGCAGCAGAAAGAGAGAGTGAGGAAGAAAGGCCCCTCCAGGAGGAGTTGGGAACCTCTGGGAGAAAGTAAGAGATGAAATAGGGCAAGGCAGAGCAGGCCCATTCCACCCTAGTATCCGTGCATGTGACCTGTCTATCTCTATCATTTTTATACTCAGCAAGGACTGCCATATAAATTTTACTTATTACTTTAGAATATTAACAATGCTAATTGATAACTGTTAGGTGTTAACCAGGAGGCAAAAAATCCAACATAGTAAAATTACATAAATGGTACTGTGGCAAGGATGAAATGTATGTGAGGTGTCTAGCAAAGCAAACCAATCCATGCAGTAGATGCACTTTAATGCACAACCCATGTCTATGATCTGCACTCCACATATATTCTGCTTCTATAAATGTGGTCACAGGGCCAATAACTGAACTGCAGACCAATTGCTAACAAAGCAACTTTCCCCCCTGGATTGCTCCCAATGTTGTACACTCTATTCTCAAATAGTCTCTGTTCTCACAATGGCTCGGGCAGAAGAAGCATGAAGAGCTTTGACATCCTTTGATCCACTTCGGTGCCGCTTTATTTATACATTGTCTCACACTACCAACTGTAAAAACTCCACACTGTGTAGTCTTTGTTTTAGTGTTATACAGACTCCAATACACATTACTTTCTGCATGTGAATTCATTCAAATTCAACACTTCATGATCGTTTATTAGTATTGTTTTAACAATATTTTATTAAATCTTAAAATCATAACACTGCATACACATACCATACCCAATTCGAGACAAATATACAATTACCCCTGTGCAATTACAATTACATATAACTTTCATAAAAACAAAAACGAAACATAGTGTTGCCATCCTGCTGTGCATACATATATTTTGAATAGACTTTTAAAACTAATATAATTACCACATATGTTTCTTGAATTATAAAAAGAGTGTAACTATTCCCTGTGCCTCCATCGTGTTAGACACATGATTGTGTCTCTGTTAAAACCTTCTACTATTTCTTCACGGTGGACACTTCCATCTTCGTAACTGACTCTAATCAACACATTCTTTT
>NC_059430.1:41938593-41972230 GCF_021028975.2 Sphaerodactylus townsendi | reverse complement strand
GCTCTCCAGATGTTCAGGAACTACAATTCCCATCAGTTTCTACCAGCATGGCCAATTGGCCATGCTGACAGAGGCTAGGGATGGGAATTCAGTAGCGTTCCTGGAACATCTGGAGAGCCAGCAGGTTCCCTACCCCTGGGCTAAGGCTTCAGGGAAGCTTCTCTCCAGCTCCCCACCTACTCCTCACGCAGGTGTGGGGACAGGATGGGAAAGTGGGCTCTTGTAAGCGGTGCCTTGGAGCCCCACTACAGGAGAGAAAGGTGGGATATAAATCCAAACCCCTCTTCTTCCCACCCCCATAAGTCTTCTAATCTGCAGCAAAAGAGAAGTTGGATGAACTCTGATTTGATGTACGGATGTTATTCTTTATGTTCCCCTGTTCAAAGTATAGGTTATATTAATTCTGTCCAAGGATTCTGCATTACAAACTCTTTTTAAAAATGACAAAAGAATTTGAATCTTCTCTATCAAGCCACTTGGATAACTGTACAATGTTATTTTGATTGGTCTTGCTAAAAATACTGCATGACTTTTGATTTTTGGATAACTGGTATTTCTGCAGGTAATACGTGGCCACAGTTTTCCCTCTTGTATTTATGAGGTTACATAAAGGCAGAATAGCAAGACTTCTTGTTAATGAGTGGGTGGCTTTGGGAACGCTTGAAAGCAGATAATTCTGGCGGGCGGGTGGGCAGGCAGGTAACCAGATTCTTGGTGTCTCAGCAGTAAACTACATCACACGAAGGACATCAAATTTACTTGAAGGTCAGTTGTGCCCTTGCTGCCAAAGAAAAGCTTTAAAGTCCTCTATTGCAGGCTCTCCCCCCCCCCCCCCCGTCATTTTTAGCATCACCGAACTGGGAGCTGAGCTTTGGCGAAAACAGCAAACCCAAACCGATCAGGGAGCGTCCCGACTTCGGGCTGAATCAGGAAGACCCTGTCGGAGCCCAGCTCCGGGTGCGAGAGCGCGGCAGCGAGGCCGGCGGAGATACGGGGGGGGGGGGGGGGTTGACATTGCGGGTGCGCCTTTTGTATCGCCCGGAGTTCAGGCTGCCTTGTGCAAAACCGTGCTCGGGAAGCTTCAGGGCTGCTGCTGCTGCTGCTGACAAGCCGCGGCAGAAGCGCCGGTGCTGTGCAAACCCTTCCTACGGGAGAGGAGCAGCGGTGGCGTCCGAGCGGAGCCTGCGCGCCCAGCCCGGGAATAGGATGCCAGCAGCCTCCCAGAGGCCCCTCTGTCTGAGTCTGCAGCCGGCCAGGCAGGGAGGAGGCGGGCCGCGGGTCTGATTAATTGCCTTCGGCATTGGGGGTGGGCCTTGCAGCAGCCATCTGGCTGCGAGAGGGGCGGGAGCTGCGGCGAAGGCGGGCGGGGGAGAGGCAGGCGGAGAGGAAGAGCGAAGAAAGGAAGGAGGCGCGCGAGCGCGAGAAGAAAGGCAGGAGACCCGGGATCCAGGGGGAACCCCTGCCGCCGCCGCCGCCTCCGGCTCGCCTTGCAGACGTGGAGGGGCGCGCGGAGAGGCGAGGCGGTCCTAGCACAGCCCCCCCTGGTGGAAGGGTTTCTCTCCTCCACGCCTCCCCCGCTTTGGTTTATGGAGAAAAAGAAAATGGTCACTCAGGTAAGGGCTGTGTTCGCTGCTGTGCGCGGCGTCCCCTTCCACCGTCCCCTCCTCTGGACGAAGAGGATCGGGGGCGTCTTGCGGTCCCATCACTCGCTGACCCCCCCTCCCCCCGCACCGCCCCCCCAGCCCAGTCCCGCAAACCGAGTAGCTGATCATGTTGGCCGTGCGTGGCGCGTGTTTGCGCAGCCCTCCTCCTCCTCCTCGCTCTGCTCCGTGGCCCATTCCTGTTTCCTGTGCTGTGCAGCTGCAGCTCAGGAAAGACCCTGTGGGGATTTGTCTACCTCTTTGTCTTGGTGTGGAGGGCGTGGGGGGGGGGGGAGGGACTGCGGAGGTACGGAGGGTTCGCCACTAAATTGCAATGGCATGAGGGAGTCCCTTTGGCTTGAGGGCATGGTGCATTTTCTGCGGGGGCTGCCAAAGGATTGGCGCCCCGATCTGCTTTTCAGCATTCAAGGTGGCGTTCTTATCCTGTGCCGTTTCCGAACCAGTAGTTGGAGCTTTGAGCATTCATTTATTGTTACCGGCAGCTTATATCTCTTTGACAAATCAGCTGAACGGGGTCTTGGGCAGATTTCTGTTCGATTATCCTGGAATTCTTCTTGAATGTCACTGTGTTTTACTCTGCAAATAGACATTTATTCCAAACCCCCTCTGCATAGCAGCAGTGCCTGGAGCACAGGCAGCTCTCTTAGCAGGCTCCGCTGAATCTGCATTTTAATGACTAATGTGGGACATACAAAGGTAAACATCCCCCCCCCCCCCAACACACACACCATTTTTTTTTCAGGCGTCTTGTTGGTGCTGATCACTCTCCAATCTATGAGCTCTACTTCAGCTGTACATAGACACAGGAAAGGAGCTGCTTATCATTTCCCAAGGAAACAGTGTTTGCTCCAAATGCAAGTGATGTTTTATCAGAGAATTTGTCTAGTGATAAGAGCTATCATTTTCTATACCCTGCGGGGAATGTTATCTTTTGGGGGCCCTTGTTTGGGAGGGCAGCAGCATGATTTTTTTAAGTACGAAAACCTCCTAGGAAATTAATAGGGAAACAGGGAACATTTGGGTGGAAGGGGGTATTAATAAACAGAAGAGATTAGAAAGCAGCATCACTGGAGCTGGACTTTCCTCTTAATAGTTATATAATGTCCTGCAGTGCCCTGCAGAGGTGGCTGTGTTTTGGAGGGAATATTCCCAAGGCAAACATTTTAGGAAACTTTTTTAATGATCTGAGTCTGACACGTTCTTTAGAGCTGTACATCATTTGACACATAACTTGCAATAGCACCCATACATCAGTATTATTTTTAACCAGATCTCTCTCCATTATACTTTGATGAGATCATGCATGTCTGACTTCAGGGAACAGCATATTCCAGATGACTGGCTGAGGAGGGGATTGCTACAGGTCCTGGTACCCATTCGACTTCTTCAGCCAGTAGACCTGCATTGATTTCAGTGGCTCAGAGGCAGAAAGGTCTCTGTCCATTGATGAACACATCCCTGAATCTTCTGCCTGCTACCTTTTTATCTGGGTTACTTATCCAAAGAAAGTTTTCACAGAAACAGTAGGGCATCTTCCAAATGGGTTTAACAATTCTCCTGGTTTTTTTTTTTTTTAGTAAAATGCAGCTTATATGTTTCTGTTATATGACTGTTAGGCAAGCATGAAATAGCTATGTGGGTTATATGTATCTAATGTATTTTTCTATATCCCTTGTGCTTATGTTTTATTGTGTATGTTCAGTTCCACATTTTTGTAGCTTTGAATGTGGCACAGTATGTGGAAGTGACCAAGAGAGCCATGTGCCAAGACTTGAAATGACGCTATTGACATACACACAGAAAGTGAAAAGGCTGTAATCCTATCAGAGAAGATTTGAAGAACTCAAGTGCTATGTTGCCGGTTTGCACATCCCTATGAACTGATTCAGATATGAGCAGATATTAGGATTGAGAATGATTAAGCTCAGCTGACCTTGACATATGACTCTGACCTGAGTGTGTGCCATTTTATTTTGGTTTGATGCTTATAGTGAATATATACAGCAAACTAAATGACAAGTAGTCAAGATCCTTTATGAAGGAAGTATTTCGGTTCATAACATTAATGTGGCTGCCTTTGGGAGAAGTATAGGCTTTTTTGGGCTGATCCTTAATGTTACTGAATCTTTAGGGTGGTGCTATGGTATAATTTATTCTTCTGCTGCCATCTTTTAGAGTTGCAATTCTGATTAGAACTGCTAATCCCAGGTCATGTTTCATTCAATAGAGGTTTTTACTGCATGTATGAAAAGTAAACTGTTCTCTAAGGTTGCTAAATGCATAAGTCACTGAGGCCTCATGTGCATTCTAACATCAGTAATATTGACTCTTTAATGGCATGTTTCCATGATCATGAGTAGAAGCTATAGTGAATGGAGAATGCTTCTGTACTCTGCGTCCATGTATCAATTGTGTTAGCAGAATATCTGATGCATGGCCCACTGATGCTATACCACTGCTGGTACAAACTACAAAGGAGGAAATTGCCAAAAGTGTCTTTAGTCAGAAACCAGGTGAATCCCAATATTAGTGAACTTTACAATAGAAAAAGCTAAACTATCCTCCTTTTTATGTCAGCAGGTGAATGATCTGATACAGAATTCTTTCAGTTTACTGTAATATTGTCACGTATGAGGTCTGATTGAGAAGGAATCGGATAGCGTTACAGAATCTGCTGCAAGCACTTCAGAACTTTAATCCAGATTGTGTTACTGCATTTTGTTTTGTGTTAGAGACTTGCATTCCAGTGTGCAAACACATTCTGCCAGTGAAGTGCCATTGGAAATAGAGGGACAGTGGCAAAGAGAATGCTGAAGTAACATTCAGTAGTTAATATGCTTTAAAAAATAGGACCCCCAAATTTATAATTATGCACCCCCAGCATATAAAACGGGAAGTGCCCCATTGCATTCTCAGTTCAGGGTAGTCAAATCTCTGGCCCAGTTTGTGAAGTGCTAGTTGTGGATGAAATAGAAAGTGATGGAGGAGAATGTACATGTGAAGCGGGCAAGTTTTTTTGTTATGCTTTTAAATTACTAGCTTCTGGAGAGCCAAAAGCCCTCCCTCTCTTGGAAGGCCAAGTGCCTTGCTGGCGTTTTCTTCTGTGTCTGTTTCCAATCAGAGCTGAAAATGGGGGAATGTGCCTGAGAGAACTGTGTGCTGCCCCTTTAAGCCGTTCAGCAAGCCCATGTGGCTGGAGCCCGTTCTGGAGTGTGTTCCTGTGCAATGAATCACCCATTCCATTGTCTGCTCCCCGTCCCCTCCCGCTTGGAGGAATGGAGCTTTTCACCTGGGCCACTGTCTGCTTTTACAGTTGCTGCTCTTGGTGGGAGGAGGGGCTGTTTGCTGTAATTAAAAGCAGGCTGAGGAGGGCGGCTTCCTTCAGAACTGCTCTTGTGTTGAATGTGCCTCAGGCTGGGGAGTGGCTTTTCTGCCCTTCCTGGTGGGGAATAGGTAATGCTCTTGCTGCGGGAGGGTGGGGCAGGCTGCCGTTCCCTTTTGTGGAAGGCCAGAGTCTCCTTGAAGGATTATTCGTCTCCATTTTGTAAGCCCTCCAAAGTGATGTGACTCCATTCTGTCAGCGCTTCCCCCCCCCCACCTTCTCTCTCCACCCCCATTCTCTCTGGGCCTCTAGCTAGCACCGTTTACATTGGCATGCGTGAGCTTCACTGTGCTATGCCCAGAACTTGAGGTGTTGGGTTTATGGATTTGAGACTTGCCCCCACCCTCTCTCTCTGTAAAAAAGAACTAGCAGCTGCTTCATATTTTCCAATATGGTTTTTTTCCCCCCTGTCCTCCTCCCTCTTTGCCATAACCCATTCCTTGCAAGGCCTCACGCCCGCCTGTGACAAACAACTGTAGCCAGACATTGCAATCTCGGTCTGCTTTTTTGTAAAAGTACAAATGCAGGAGCTCCTTAAATGGAGATTTGATTTAAATCTGAACAGCGTTGTGCTTGGCAGTGTCCTGATTCATTAGAGGCTGCTTGTGCTTTACCAATCCCCTCCCCTTCTCCGTTTGCCCATATCTATTTTCTGATCTTTGCCTGCTCACTCCTCCAGTAATGGCCAGACTAGATAAATGCCTCTTTTGTTAACTTTACAATGGGATTAATGCAGGTGGTATGCTATACGTAGAACAAGGGCAGTTGCAGGGATGATGGTTATCTTGTACTACCGATACACAAACAATATTCTGTTACATTAAATGAATTTTTTTTTTGGTTTTTACTCAGAAGACTCATTTTGGAGACAGCTGCTCCTCCTCCCCTTCCAATATGTTGCAGGATCTCTCGCTCTCTTTCTCCGCCTGTCTGCCTACGCCCCAAGCCATGTATTACAGAGCTTCTTTTATCCTTTCAGAAAGCTCCCCCTTATAACCACCAACACTCTCAAGCACTTCCCCTTCTTATAATTCACCCTTTTCTGCTGTAGTTGTCACCTGCGCTTGAAATAGCACCCTTTCTAATGCTGTTTCATTTTCTCTCTCACCACATGGATTTTCCCCCTCTCCTTTTGATGGCAGAATTCACTTTTGTTTGTGTCCCCTTTGTAAAGACTGGCTGTTGAAAAGTCACATTGTATGGATTTGTGACGTTCAGTTGTCTTAGGAGGAGTCTGAGGCTTTGAATGGGGCTCCTGCTAAATGCGAATTGGTGGCATGTGTTGGTTTTAGTCATCTAGGTTTATATCAGTGCTGTCTCCTTCTGTCTTTGCTACTTCAGTGCATCCCTCCTTAAGTTCTCTTCTGGGATAACACTCAGTTTTCTTGATGATCACACATGACTGTGGCCTAGTCTGTATGTGCAAATGATGGACAGTGCAAGCAAATTGAATGAAGCTCAGGTCACTTCAGCTGTGCAATCGTGGACTCAACTTGGGAGCATCCATGGAAGCACTCTGGCGCCAGCTGGAAGACTTGTCATCTTTCTAAGAAGATTTTTAACTACAGGTCTTTGTTATGACTTTGATGTGAGGACAAGCTTCCATTTGTCCTTTTGGGTGTGGGCCCTTGACTTCTTCCTAAAGTGTAGAAATATGTGAAAAGCCTTTTAAAAACTGTTTTAAGATGACCTTGGGAACACCGTGGCCTAGTAAGCATCTTCCGAATCCTTCCTTCTGCTGGGCTTTGCCGAGAGCACGGGCGAGACTGCTCCAAACATTCTCAGTCAGTGGCCTAAGGAAGGCAGAAGCTGCATTTAATGATTCTAGGCAGGTCAGTTGTGTAAAGGGGAATCTGATACAGCAGTGCCATGTCCCACAAATAAGTCACAGAAATTTAATACATTTCTAGTTGGGGAGATAAGGTAGCTTAGAAGATGGAGACTGGGAATTGATAGATCAGAATTTTATTTTTGGGTAGTCTTACTGGAAAGTGTGTCGCACTCATTAACAGTGTTACGAAAATGCAGAATATTGGTTCACTATAGTTTGAAGAAGAGGTCTCAACATGATTTATTAGCTTAATGGACTGTAGAGAGTTGGCCAGAGTCATTTACAGATAAGGACACAATGATGGCTCCCTGTGGAAATGCATCTTGTGGCTATGAAGCAAAGAGCATGAGTTCTTCATGATGACTGAGATTACAGGGAATTAATACTGTGCATCTTCTAATGGGGAAGTCTGGCTTGCTTGTGAGAAAAGCAGTCAGAGGGGACAGGCATTTATCAAAAGTCATTTTACCATGAGCCACCTTTGTTTCTTCTTGCATTCCAGATTTTTTCTCCTTTTTTTGCGTCATATATATTAAGCTATATTCTGAGCTGAAAATAATTATGCTGCAAGGAAAAGGGAAATTCTGCAGTCTTATATGTTGTGCAAATTAAGGAAGTTCAGGGTGCTGAGGGCACGTTTTGCCCACAAAAAGCCTCGTTCCCCTCCCCCTTTCCCCAACTTTTGAGATTTCTGTCACAGATTTGCACATGCACTCTCATACAGAGTGCTCAGTCAGTAACTTGTAGCACTTCCCCTTGGCTACTCAAAGAGGCAGTTGTCAATCCACTACTTAAAAAAAAATCATCCCTGCAGAAAAATGACCCAGTCTCTAAGTTGCCATACCTGAGAAAAGTTATTGAGGCAGCAATAGTGAACTAGTTTCAGTCTTCATAGGTAACACATGTGCTGTGGATCTCCTCAGTCTGGTTTCTGATTGGGCTTTGGGTCAGAGATGGCCATGGTGTCCTGAGATGATTATCTCCATCTGAATGCAAAGGCCATGTTTTTCTTGCTCCTATTAGAACTGTCTGCAGCCTTTGATACAGTAAATCATGCTATCCTGTCGAGGCATTTGGAGGGAGAAATAGGTATCAGGATGTGCCTTGGTTTAGTTCAAATTGCTCCTCACAGATCATGGGAGACCTGCTATCTTCAGCGAGGGAGCTGTCTTGTGGCATTCCACAGGGCACAATCGTATCTCTTCATGTTGTTCAACCTCTGTATAAAATCTGTTGGAGACATCATTTGTAACTTTGGAATTGGATGTCATCAGTATGTTGAGGATATTCAGCTCTATATTTGTCTATCCAAAGCCAGCATTGATGTGATTGATCGTCATCCACTTCCTGATTGCTGTGGTCAAATAGTTTAAAGTGGAGGGAGGAAAGTTTTGGGGTTTGTTACTTTATTTCTGGTTTTAGATGAGGGTGTTTTCAACATGATTATAAACCACGTTGAAACATGAAGAAAGGAGTCCAGTAGACTGAATATTTTCACACTTTTACTGAACTAATATTTACAACATGTACAATAGGGTTCAATGTATGAGCCCTGTGGAATTCATTCAAATTCCACAGTCACAATTCTCTTAGACTGGTTGTAGAATCCAAAAACCAAGTCTGAACTTAGAGAGATACAGTCTGAATTATTCAATTTAGTATAATATAGAGTCTCTGATACGACACAGAAAGTCCACAAGCTGACCAGATTCCAGCATTGTTTCTGGTTGTGCCGTACTGCCAGAAAATAATATCTGGGCAAGTACTAAAACTGAACCATCCCCACCACCCCGGCTGCCTGAAATAGCACACTCCCCCCCACCCCCAAATCACAACCCTACCTCTCCACAGCACCAGGCAGACAGTAGAGCGAAGCAGCAGGTGAACCAGGTGGCAGGAGGGAGAGCCAGACGGCTGGTGAGCAAGGTGGCAGGAGAAACTGGTGGCAGGTGGGAGAACAAGATGGCAGGTGGAAGAGCCAGGTAGCAAGTGGATGAGTGATCAAGGTGGTAGGACAGTGGGGAGGGAGGTGACCGACTGGTGGCCAGAAGTACTACCTCGCCCATGACCAAAGCGAGTGGTACCTGGGTTGTGAGACCGCCTATCCTTCCCACAATAGGCTCATACCCTCTGGCTTTGAATACATCTTCAGAGGTTCATGACTTCTGTTTCACTGGGACTCAAATGTCCTGACAATAAACTACTTCCTTCAGGTGGGACAGCAGTTCTCTCACTCAGTCTTTTACAGTTTGTTTTGCAAATTTGAATGAAACTCACATGTTGAGCCCTATTGTACCTGCTATAAATATTAGTACAGTAAAAGTATGAAAATATTCGCTCTTCTGGACTGCTAGCTGCTTTTGTGCAATCGTTCGCTGTTCTTTATTCAGTTGTGCAAACCCCTTGTATGTTATGTGTTTGATAATGGAACCATGAAGAACGGCACACTATAAATGTTTAAATAAATACAGGACTAAACAAACAAACACAGGACTCAGACAACACAGACATGATGCTGGTTGGAAAGATGGAGACCATGAAAGGTGTTGTATTTTGCACTTTTGTTGAGGTTCAACTGACTGTTAAGAGCCATGGGGCTGTACTATATCAAGAATGGCTGCTGGAGAAAAAGTTACTGCAACAAGAAGCGTCTTTCTTTCAACTCATTCTGGTCTAGAAGATTGCCCTTACGTGGTTGATCTGGTCATCTAGAGTCACACCCAGTAACATCAAGGCTAGACTTCTGTAACGCACTTTACAAAGGTTTTCGCTTAAGTCAACTTGTGGACTTCAGCTGGTGCAGAACCCTGCAGCTCAAAGGTTATCAGGAGCTCGGTGGAACATTCATATCACCCCCATTTTTGCAGTCACTTCTCTGGCTGCTTTTTTAATACAGGTAATGGGGCTATATTTTAACAGAATGTTCAGAAGGATGCCTTGGTAAAGAAACTAGACTACTGAGGATGGATCGTCTTCCACTAAATGTCTGATCCTACTGTGTAATTTCTTCATGATTCAATGTGTCATGCTAATGTCATGCTTCCAGCTTGGTTTCAGCTCGGTTTTCAGACTTTTACATTCATTTTGCACTGTTTATTGGAACCCCATTCCTGTTCATTTCATTTTCTCATGCTTTTGTGACCTTCTTGACTCCCAGTGAGAACTGTAAATGGTGTTAATGAATAAGATTCTGTGGTCTGAGGAACTACCCTTAAAAGAAAGAAATCTAGAGTGTCTCTCAGCCTAGCCTACCTCACAGGGTTGTTGTGAGCATAAAATGGAGGAGGGGAGAAGGATATAAAGCTGCTTTGCATCATTGGGGAGAAAGGGGAGTATAAATGAATTTTAAAAGTTGCTGAATTCTGTTCAGTGTTGAATTTCATGATTGACTTGAACAAAAGTCGAGTCACAGGGCATGCACAAATCTCAACTATGCCTCAAAAAGCTTCCAATATCAAAGTTTAATGTTAGTTTTTATTGACTTTTTAATTAGTAGCATTGGATGGCATTATTGTCATTCAATACATCATTTCTGTTGCAATTGTATGAAAAATATTATGTTAATAGAAGATTGATTTTTTAAAAAAAGCTTCCAGTCCCCAATGGCTGGCCAGGTCAGCATCTTTTCATTCCTCTGTATTGCTTTTTAGGGCCCTTTCCTTCAGCAAAGCCCTTCCTGAGCTATCACAGTCTACTTCCTGCATCCGTCCCTCTCCCATTTCATTGCCAACTGAAGCAATACTATGAAGAAGAGTTGATTTTACACCATTTTTCTTTACCAGAAGGAGTTTCAACATGGCTTACAATCACCCCCCGCATACACACAAACATAATAGGCATCTTGTGAGGTAGATGAGGATGAAAGAGTTCTGTGAGAACTGTGACTAGCCCAAGGTCACCCAGCAAGCTTCATGTGGAGGAGTGGAAAGCAAACCCAGCTCACCAGATTAGAGTCTGTTGCTCATGTATAGGAGTGGGGAATCAAACCTGATTCTCCAGATTGGAGTCTGCTACTCTTAACCATTACCCCACACTGGCACACAGCTTCTAGTTGAGCTATATATGCACACACATGATGCTTGTACATGATGAGAGGAGCTGGAACAGGGAAGCAGTGTTAAGGCCTACTCAGTCTGAACTGGTTACACTTTGTAGGTTAATTTCAGATCAGCAGCAGTATTACCGTGTGTCCCCGAATATAAGACAGTGTCTTATATTAATTTTTGCTCCCAAAGATGTGCTATGTCTTATTTTCAGGGGATGTCTTATTTTTCCTGTGTTCTGTTCGTCGGGCATGCTTCTAAACAAAAACTTTGCTATGTCTTACTTTCGGGGGATGCCTTATATTTCGCACTTCAGCAAAACCTCTACTATGTCTTATTTTGGGGGGATGTCTTATATTAGGGGAAACAGGGTAGTTTGTAGCAGCAAAATACAAAGAGTCCAGTGGCACCTTCAAGGTTACATTTAGTAAGACTTTAAGGTGCCAAGGGACTCCTGTTGTGGAAAGTTATTTCAGGATCAGACATTTTTATGGTGCAGAGATAATGGGAGTATCTAACCCAGCAGTGAATAATAGATCAATTGATTATTTTCCTTTCTCTGGGGTTCTTCCTTGCATCATTCACCTCTTCCCTCTTTTTATGGATCACACTGGCCTCATGCCTGCAAAGAATGTGCAGTATCAATGTAGTATTTAGTTTTCTTCTAGTTAAACAGTTTGTTGCTTGATTTGGGGAGGTTTGACCCATCCGTTACAGAATGCTGAACTGTTGTAGCCTTAACCTGGAATCATAACAATTTATGCAGTTTAAAAAGTCTAAAGTCTAATCATAACAATTTATGCAGTTTAAAAAGTCTATCATTAAATAGTCCCTTGGATTTGTCTGCTATGAAACATTTACACTGTGAAGTACACCGAGACCTTCTGACTATTTCACAGCTGTGGTCGATTCTCCTCCTTAAATATCTACCAAAGCCTGACCCTGTGCAAGGGCAACTCACTCACAAGTACCTGCATGTATGACATGTGCTTTCTTCCCGTAAATAACGTGTAGAAATAATTTCTTTTAAAACTCATACCCCATGTCAGTGGTTTTCACAATCTGCATTAAAGAAGCTATGATATCTGCTGATAAAATCAAAGCTGAATTCTTCTGTGTGAAAGCTGAGGTCAGTAATCTATCAGAGACTGATGAAAGATTTCACCCTCCCCCCTGAAAACCAGTGGAAGATTCACCTTTAGAGATCATAGAAAGCTATTCCCTAGATTGCAACAGATAAAACCTTATATCTTTGCAGTCATTCCCTGTTGCAGTTTGCTTTGGTTGACATTTTTGTTAGAATTTGGGGACCCTACAAATATTTAAACTGATTTCTCTCTGAGACTGAATTTGTGTTAAATTAGTGTTAACTATTGGCTGTAGGTTGACCCAGTGTATCAACTAGCCGCCTGCATTTCTTACCACTGTACATCAGAACGTATGTTGTGTCAACATCCTATAGATGCCAAGTAAGAAGTATGACCTGCCCTTTATCAAAACTGTAATAATCAGTGTAAAGATGGGCGGCCAAAGTGCAGCTGAATGAGTGGTTCTTTTAAGACAGAGTTCTTACAAGAGCAGTTGCCTTACGAAGGCCTTGCTTATTTATATGACATCTTATCTCTGTGGTGGTGAACCTATGATACTCCAGATGATCATGGACTACAATTCCCATCAGCCCCGCAGGGGATGATGGGAATTGTAGTCCATAAGCATCTGGAACGCCATAGGTTTGCATCCATGGCCCTATCTGCTTCAGTAATGGGATGCACAAGCTTGACTTGGAAGTCTTCTGAAAATTGGGATTCACCCTCTCTAGCACAGGTAAGGTATCTAATTTGAGGTCTGTCTATTATTCAACACTGGTTCTTGCATACAAGCTAAGTTGAAGGGTCAAAGGTGAGATTGGGGGAAAGATACAAAGAGGTGATAGCAGATAAGCTTGGAAGCAAGGTAGTAAAATGGAGGGGTCTGTATGCATTCAAGAAGTTGGTAGTTAAGAGGTAGAAGGATATAAAATGAAACATGGAATAATACAAAAACTTGGATAAGGTTGATTTAAGAAGAGGCACAGTTTGGAGTTCAAATAGCTTACAAGTCATAATTTAAAACATTACGATTTAAAACGAAAATAATAAAACCCAGATATTTATTTTTCTAAGTAGTGGTATTCCTCACTGAGGTTGCCATTGGTGTCAGGCATCAGGCCTTCTCTAGCTTCTCAGTCCCCTTGAATGCATTCAGTTGCTCCACTTTCTGGAGCCTTCTATAACATTCATATTAGCTTCCTTTACATTAATGATTCCTAAGTGATGGAGTCAATTTCCTAAGGTGGTCCAGGTCGCTTCTGCTATCACTGCCTGCCAGGTAGATTGCAAAACCCACTTATTTCACATGAAGGTTTGCTGATCCCCCCCCCCCCCCGCACCCTTGCATCTTGGCTGGCACTTTGTGTCTTATCAGTGTTTCGGATATTATATTATTATTTCTTTGTGTCTTTACATGAACTGCCTTGAGCTGTGGAATGGCAGTATAAACATATATTAAATACATTTCCTAGTGATTTTCATCTGTGGAAAGAGTCGTCTCTCTTTCCTGGATTCTCTCCTCCCTGCAGGGAAAAGATACCGAATGAATTAGAGGTTCTAGATTTGTTTGAACTCAGTCCCCTGTTTGAATTTCGTTTCCAAACGTGATGCCTTCTCTCCTTGTTGAAGGAATCGCAAGCCCAAGACTGAACCCTGCTTCCCCTCCACCCCAATTCCAGGGAGCGCACAGTTTTCTGAACCAGCTCAATACTGGTAGTATTTACATTAGCAAGACTCTCTTTTGGTTATGAGTTCTAGATGTACAGAGATTTTTTTAAAAAAATGCACAGTGAGATGTATTATGTCCTTATCGCATTTACCTGTTCAGATTTTTTGTATGTCTGAAGTACAGTTATTTCTGGGGCATTAAAGTTCAGTAAATTGGTCATGCCATGTTTAGAGAATGACAGGATAACTCAGTGTTACTATTCTGAGTTTCTCAGTGTGGAAAGAAATGCGTAGAATAACGAACTGATAGAACATTTTATTCCAGCATCTGCTGGTAATGAGCATTCAGGTAGCCTCATTACCTCTTCCCTTGATAGTAAGCGGGGCAGCCCAAATCCCCATATAGAGATAAAAATAAGTTAAAATGTACTGTTTAAGGCTATGTAGAAGATTTGAATTTGACATTAAGTGCACTTCTGGGCGTTTCTGGTTCATACTGAAGGAAGACTTATGTGCAGCAACCAGTAGTTTTCAGCTCTGCTTTCAAGACAACAAGTTTTAGATGCAAAGGGAAATAAAAAATAACATGTTTTTTAGCATGGAGTGACTGTGTTTTCTTTTTTTAAAAAAAGGATTTGCTGAAGTGTGGGTGGTTGACAGTTGTCTTAATATTGCAGAATAGTTACTATACTTGTTTGTTTTGTTAGGATTTTCCAGTTTCCTGATCCATTTCGCCTCTTTTTGTAAATGAAATGATCACATTCTGTGTTTTATGATCACACAAAATTGGAGATCTCACTCAGGCCTTGAAAAGCCAAATGATGATCATTAATTTAATTCATTATGTATATTGCAAACTTCCTTGTGTTCTTATAACATAGAAAGGTGGCTAATAAATATTTACATAAATGTATACTTGTGAGGATCAGAAGAGGGGCTATGATCCCCCCCCTTCAATAGTGTTATTTAACGGTAGTAGCATTACAAACATAACAAAAAAACCTGACTTCCTTTGCTTTGAGAGCCTCACAGGGTTGCCATAAATCAGCTGTGAAAACCTTACAGAATCACCATAAGTCAGTTGTGACTTGACAGCTAAAAAATCAACAGCAACACCAATAGCAAACCTTTGGCAACAAAGCCCCCTTGGTTATGCAGCTCACAAGGAAGCCCTGAACTCATCACTTATGGAGCAGCAGTGGCGTAGTGGTTAAGAGCAGGTGCATTCTAATCTGGAGGAACCGGGTTTGATTCCTCCTTCTGCCACTTGAGCTGTGGAGGCTTATCTGGGGAATTCAGATTAGCCTGTGCCCTCCTACACATGCCAGCTGGGTGACCTTGGGCTAGTCACAGCTTTTCGGAGCTCTCTCAGCCCCACCCACCTGGTGTTTGTTGTGAGGGGGGAAGGGCAAGGAGATTGTAAGCCCCTTTGAGACTCTTACAGGAGAGAAAGAGGGGATATAAATCCAACCTCCTCCTCCTCCTCCTCCTCCTCCTCCTCCTCCTCCTCCTCCTCCTTCTTCTTCTTCTTCTTCTTCTTCTTCTTCTTCTTCTTCTTCTTCTTCTTCTTCTTCTTCTTCTTCTTCTTCTTCTTCTTCTTCTTCTTCCCTGTTGATTTTTAAAAATCTTTTAGTGGGTTTTGATACGAAACACCATGTATTGTGCTGGACTGGTTCCAGGAAATGGAGCTGGGGGGGCACTGTTACAGTGGTTCTTCTCCTACCTTTGGGGTCGGTTCCAGACAACAGCATTGGGGTTCCCCAGGGCTCAATACTGTCCACTACACAGTTCAACATGGATATGAAGCCACTGGGTGAGGTCAATATGTGTATGACACCCACCTCTGTCTCTCCATTTCATCACAGTCAGGAGAGGCACTCTGTGTTTTGGACTACTGCCTGGAAGAATTTATGATTAGGATGAGGACCAACAAAGTGATGCTGGATGTAGATCCATAAGACGGAGGTTCTGTGTGTTCGCAGGGGGAAGCACTCCTGGTGGTACCTTCCCTTGCTGGGGGGCAGGGGCACATGGGAGGGCTTTCTCCAAGATTGTCTCCAGGATCTGGAAACATTTCCCCTCAGATATTTGCCATGTGCCTACCTTTTTGCCCAGGCTTTTGGTTAGCCTACCAGCAAGCCCCCTCTACAATTGCTGGTCAAGTGTTTTTTGGGGAGAGAGTGTGGGGTTATTTTAATGTGATTTTCATTGTTGTTTTAATTGTAATATTTTATTAATGATGTTTTATTGTGGTTTTATTGTTTTTAACCTTTGTAAGCCTCCTAGAGATGCTAGTATGAGGTGGGGGACAAATATTATAAATAAATAAATATTTGGAACTCCATGTAAGACTTTATTGCATTATTGGTGTTTGTGCTGTCAGTTCATTCTGTTGATACTGCAAGGAGGGGAATTATCTGAGTTGGTTCTTGTTCTGTCCCCTCCTCCATTTAAAAATCATTTAAAATACATGCATGCTCTCACTTGATTCCTGTGGATAATCCCCTGAAAAAAATTAAATACAACTGGCAACCCTTGTCTGATACTATATTGACAATACCTTCCATTCATTATCATTAATTTTATGAAATAAATGAATGATCAGAAATGGAAAAATTTCCCATAAAAAAAAAATAAAGCACTGGAAAAATTTTCCATTGCAGAATTTTTTTCCACCTCACATCTCTGCATGGAAGCAGTAAATAATTGATTACTGTTTTCTGCACTGTGTGCTACCCTTGACATTGAGAAATGTTTTAATTTCATTTGGGAGCTAATTCATGCCACAGAGCAGGAATAGGTTATGGAACTGATGAAATAATATTCAGCAATTTTGTTTTTCAAGAATAAAATAATAAAAGCATGATGTAAAACTTCCTCTGTCGTTGCTTCTGCTGTACCCTTAGCTTAGGGAAATGTAGATCCTTGACTTACTAGTGATGCTGATTGTGTGTCAAGGTTACTGTTGCTGTAAGAAACTTCTTCCCTGAAATTCAGTATACAAAAGTCAGCAGCAACCAATCAACATGGGAGTATTTATCTTCCTATAGTCCATCTTGAAATGCATAGGCTAAACTGAATTCCCCAGACAAGCCTTCATAGCTCAAGTGGCAGAGCGGGAAATCAAACCTGGTTCTTCCAGATTAGCGTACACCCACACCACTGCTGCTCCTATAGCAGTGATGGCAAACCTTTTCGAGACCGAGTGCCCAAATTGCAACCCAAAACCAACTTATTTATCGCAAAGCGCCAACACGGCAATTTAACCCAAATACTGAGGTTTTAGTTGAGAAAAAACAGTTGGCTCCGAGGTGCACGTTACTCGGGAGTAAGCTTGGTGGTAGTCGGTGGCTTTGCTTTGAAGCAACCGTGCAACTCTTCCAACGGATGAATCACGACCCTAGGAGGGTTTACTCAGAAGCAAGCCCCATTGCCAGCAACTGAGCTTACTCCCAGGTAAAGGATTACGCGTTAGTTCTTTGCATGAAAATCAGTGGGGTTTAACAGTGCTTAACAGGGTTACCTACACTGCTTCCCCAAAACTAGGTCTTAGGTTTAATGCTAATAATCGAGCCCAGCAGTCCAGGCCAGCCTAAATGTGTGTGGGAGGGGGTGGTGACTCTGTTTGCGCGTGCCCACAGAGAGGGCTCTGAGTGCTACCTGTGGCACCCATGCCATAGGTTCGCCACCACTGTCCTATAGGAAGATGCACATCCAAGAATGACTTGTAGCAGGAAACTGAGGCATGCATCTCAGTGGCCACTGGGTGAGACATGTCACTCAGATCTGCAGTCAACATTTCATTCTTCAAAAACCGAGTCTAATCTTTGGGGGAGACCTAGCAACATAAAGATTGAAACAAATGAACAAAGACTAATTCTGTGCTTCCCTAAGTGTGTCGTACAGTCTGCTCTTGAATTTCAGGGTGGGTGAAGAGCCAGGATTCTTCCATTCTTCATTCAGCTTCCTGTCTCTTGGGTTGGTCGCAAAGTAACTAAAGCTTCCACACCTGCAGATCATTGAACTTCTCAGATGCCTTGTGGAGGCTTTAGGAAGGAGGGGGACTAGGACAAAGAGCGGTCATGTCCCTGCAGTATTAGTCTTTGCTTTTATACTAATAGAGTTCTTATCGGGATGACTGTGTTCTGAAATATTTATTGACCTGTTTAAATATTAAATGCCATGAAGGCAGTACAGCATGATGGTAATCCTGGTGCCTCAGGGGATGGATGGTCTGCATGTTGGCTCTTTTTTCAGTAATAATAAACACACTTTACTGTTCTTTTCCATCAGTTACCATCAAAGTAATGAATTTCCTCTTAGCTCAAGACTTGTGCCGTATCCTTGTTTTAGCATCTCTGGTGGCTAGTGGATAATCTCACTTTCTTCCAAGACTGTTTCCTGATGTTTGTTGACTCATTCATCCTGGCTGCGAGACCTGGCTCCTGCTGATTCAGCGGTAGTTGTAAAGGGTGGCAAAAATGGAGATAAGAGACTCTGACAAAGGCAAAACAAAATGAAGGATCAGCAGAGGTTGGCTGCAGTAAATCCTTTTTGTTTGTTTTTTTGTACTGAGGTGAAGATGGAAGCCTGCCTTGAAATCTCCCATCAGACTTTATCCCATGGTGACTTCTATCCTACTAGATATTTGGATGGTTTGCTTCGGCATGACAGAACTCAGTGGTGGCACATATCCTGAACCCTTTTCCTTTACCTGCAGATTTAGGACAAGCTGTGGATTTGTGTTCATGTATTGGTCCCTTATAAAGAGGATCTAGTAGTTTGAATGTAGTTCTATAAGACTCCTAGAATCAAACACGCTATTTTAGCAGCAACTGATTAGTGGCCGAGCGAAGTGATATTTTAAAATATTATTTACACTAACAATAATTATCTCCTGCTTTTCTCCTGATCAGCAAGATTCAAAGTGGCTTTCATCAAGTGAAACCAACCAAAGTCTAATTCACAGAAATATAGGTTAAAAGATGCAGACCACACGTCATGTTTCATCAAAATCTTTATTGGGGGGTGGTTCAAATTCCTGGCTTATTCATTAGCTGGGATCATGCTGGGCCTAACTTATTTTATGGGGTTATCAATCAGGTAGATGAAATGAAAACAGATCTCGCCAGCTTTTATTAGTCTGGATCTTTTAGAATGATATATGGGGTTAGCTAAGAATGCTCACATGCAAAATGAGAGAGTTCACTTAACTAGCAGAAGGGTCTTCCTGGTTGGGGATCTTGGTGGGAGTTCAGATAAATGCTTAAAAGCTTTTAGCTGGATTCTTGATGAGCAAATGTTTGAGAGATCTTTCACAATGATGTATGTGTTGGAACCATCATCCTTTTCCCCCCAGAGTGTTTATAGCTTTGAGCTTCTACTGTATGTGTTTTGTGTTTACCGGGAATAACTTAATTTGTGAGTGGCTTTGAAGGGTAGCTGAGGGAGCTTTTGTGTCTTCACACAGAAATTGCTCTTGGAGAAAGTTACATTATCATTGCAGCAAACTGTGACCGGTATTCTAGAGAAACTAGGTGACTCTTACAGGCAATTATTAAACCACTTTAAATATGAATCCCTGTTGAGAGTTTGCATTGGGCCTGATTGTTAAATTTTTCTAGTTGATTTAAACTGTATAATTTTCTGTGGGGAGGCTGTCTTCTTTGGGTGCTTCTAAGATCCTTTTGCTACTCTAGCCATGTGCACAGAAGAATTGGTTTTTATGCCCCCTTTTTCTCTACCATTAAGGAGTCTCAAAGTTGCTTACAATCACCTTCCCCTCCCCACAACAGGCACCTTGTGAAGTAGGTGGGTCTGAGAGAGTTCTGAGAGAACTGTGAATAGCCCAAGGTCTTCCAGCAGGCTTCATGTGGAGGAATGGGGAATGAAACCCGATTCTCCAATTTACAGCCCACCACTCTTAACCACTACACCACACTGGCAAATAAGTTTCCTAAATGGAAAGCTGGCTCTGATTTTCAAGCTTTGAAAGCAGCAGCTCTGATGCAGGAGGAAACTGCATGTAAGGCTGTAGATAAGAACTTTCTGTAGTTCCAGGCATAAACATTAGGAAACAAGTTTGGAAGGAAGGCACACTTCTGTAGACATTCCCTCAAGATATGAAAAATAGGTATCCAAAACCACAACAAAAGGACCCTGGGGCAAGTAGCTATTTTAAAGGCTATGAGGAAACCAAAGACAGACGTGAAGTTTCCATTTTTATGTGCATTAAGGGAAAGCAGTCACAGGTATCTTGCACCTGCCACCCATGACAAATTTATGTGCTGGGTTTTTTTTCAGCTTCCTGCATACAAGGAAATAGAGTGGTTGCATTGGCTTAGTGATGCAATTCGCTTTGTGTCGAGTTCTTGTTCTTGCTGGGGCTGCCCCAAATGTCTTTGTGCATGTAGCTCACAGCAACAATGACTTGATGGTAGAGGATTTAGAGCACAAAATGAAGGCTCCAGGAGGAATGGAGCTTTCTGTAAATGTGCAGATTCTCAAATCCTTTACCCCTCAGAGGAAAATGAGTAATGTCCGTCTGTCTGCAGTTCTGACTCATTGTGCTCTTTCAAACTTTGCAGTTATTCCAAGACTTACAATTGAGTTCAGATGCTTTTATCCTTTCCCAGAATTCCCTCCTCTCTCCACCTCCCATTTTAACTGGCTGCTGATGAAGGTTTCTGTTTTCTCCTGGATTCTCATTTGGAATTGTTGGCTTGACTGGTGAGAAGGACCAGAGGAACAGTGTTTTCTGGTCCAAGCAATATGGCAGAGTGTGAATTGCTCTTTGTTATATAAGCAGCACTCCAGATTTTCTGAAATCAAGCATGTGTCAGAGATGGAGTTTCGAATTCTGATCATTCTATATAATAATATTTTTTTTATTAATACTGTTATCAGTGTAGCACTTCTATATTTAATTCTGGTTTGGAGACTCGAAGTATCACTAGATTCTGCACTAGAGGATATTCAGTGATGGATTTCTCCCCCCCCCTCTTTTTTGTAACACAGAATGCAGATTGTCCTTACCTTATTTTAGTTTCTTGCCCCAGCATTGCCTTGTGGAGATCGTCTCTGCTGAAGGTTTGCTTTTGTCAAATTGTGTAAGACTGTGCGATGAAGCAGAATGATGAAAAATGTCAAATCTGTGTTAGTGACGTAGATGAAGTGAGCTAATGGGGAATTGTGGGAATAATTATATCTTGGAAGAAAAGGAAACTTCTCTCTGTTTCTGCTGCATCCAATTGTTTTGGTACTTGCCTTCCCAAACCTTTTGCAGGTATCTGGAATGTGAGTTCAGGTATATGCTAGACATGAACAAGTTGTTTCCAGCTATATTAAACCTTGTGCTGATTGCTGCTAATTCGGATAAGGTCAGTGATGGTGGGTGAGCAAAGCAACCATGAAACCAAACTAGTAAGGATGACTTTTTCTTGAAATTCTCTCTATTCTGCTTCCAGATTTGGCGGAAAACTCCCTGAGCAAATGTGGTGCTTCAAAAAGAAACTGTCTTTTGTTGTTACCGGCATGTGTCTCATATTTTTAGATTGTTAATTCCCAAGGGGCTAGTAGTAATCTGAAAGAAAGTACGTAAACAGCAATTAGTTTTGTTCATGTGCTATGATGCTGACATGCTACACAAACTTTGGGCATGGTACTGGTACAGTGGCGTTACTAAATCTGCTGGACAGTACAACACAGTGAAATTTTTATCAGCTACACCTTAAATGCAAGTTTAAGAAAAATGTTTCGCAGTCTGTAGGTCACATCGCAGAGAGCAGCTGATTTTACAGGGCCTCCACTCAAAAGACCCTGACCCAGATTTCAACACTTCTTATTCCTTTGCACTGTAGACAACAGGAAACTTCCCTATTGGTTATTGGCTGAGGCTGTACAGGCTTTGGATGTAGCCTGTCTTTCTGTATCTATATACCTGCCTATGCTGCGATCCTTTGCATTGGTAAACAGAGAAAGCACCAGTTCCGTGTTGTACTAGATGTTACTATGATGACTATACCTCTTTAGTGCCACTCAACTTGTTAGAGTTCTCAAAGCTGGGATCTAGCAGCCAATCAGAGCATTTTTTGTTTGTGATATGGAAGCTAGGTGAGTACAGGCAACAGTAGCTCTGACTCTTTGAAAGAGAGTGAACCTGATTCCTTCCTTTTCCCCTGAAGCAGAGAGTCCCTTCCCCTGTTCCTAGAAAACTGAGACGGTTCTGTTTTCACAATAGCCAGATAGCACTTATTCTCTGTCTTAGGAAAGGTTTTAGGGACCCCAGGGTTCCTGAAACCCATTTTGAGAAATGCTGGATTAAAAATCTGAGTGGTAAGTATGAGTACACTGAAGAAGAATTGTAGAGAGTATTGTTTTATGATGCCAGATCATCTGTATTGCTTTTGGTAATAAAATAATCAGTAGCTTGAATAGCCCTGACTACTAACTTGATCTTATCAGAGCTTGGAAACAACCATACAGCCCGGAAACCACGCAACACCCCAGTGATTCCGGCTCAGTAAAAGCCTTCAACAATACACAGAATTAGACATAGTTAGTACTTGGATAGGAGACCCTGAAGGAAGAGTAGGGTTACTATTCAAGGGAATATTCTCATCTCTTGTCTTGAAGACCCCATGGTCCTACCAAGTATCATGATGAATCTGATGTAACTTGATGGCATGCAGTTATTGCTAGTAGTAGCATAATTGCCTGAGCTCAATATTCAGTTGAGTTAAATTGTGCTGTGTAGCCTTAGTTACCATCTTACAAGTCTGGGGTGGATCCAGGGCTCTGAGGAGAATCTACTTAAACCCAGTGTTGGGAAAACCATAAGCCTGCGTGCAGTAATTTTATTTGAGGTAGGGGTGTGTGTGTGTGTGGGTGGGTGGGTGGGTGGGTGGGTGGAACAGTATTCTTCAAGTGGTTGGTAAATGCTAGGAGGTTGGGGTTGGTTTCCTTGGCGGAGTCTCCAGAAGTATGAGTTCTCCTCATCACTTTCAGCTCCTCATATATTTACTGTCATTTATCATTATTTATTATTATTATTATTTATTTGACTTAATATACCGCCCAATCCCCGGAGGGCTCTGGGCGGTGTACATCATAAAATCACATAAAACATCATAAACATCCATAGGTTATAATAAAACAGCAATTATAATATATCAAGATGGCGTCCTATCTAGACCTAATCCCTTTAACAAGAGGGGGTAATGGTCCCGGTGGTATAAGGGAACCATAGATCTTAATAATGGATCCCGTTGGCATTGGGATTCCAACCTAGGGGAAGGAAGGGGGCACTCAGCGGCTGGTTTCTCTAAAAGCCCGGTGGAACAACTCGGTCTTACAGGCCCTGCGGAAATCCCCAAGGTCCCGCAGGGCCCGGACAGCTGGAGGAAGAGTGTTCCACCAGGCAGGGGCCAGAGCCGTAAAGGCCAGCCCTGGCCCGAAAGTGGGAGGCTGCCAGCCGCAGATCATTGTTGAAGGGGCCAGAGGATCTCCAGTAAATTGGCCTCTGCTTCAACGCATGAAGGTCGAGGCGCTGGGACATATGGGGTAATGCGCGTCCCCGAAGGTCACAGAAGGGTCCCAGGCGTCGCTGTGAAAAGGTCTTAAAGGTCAAAACCCACACCTTGAAGACGCATTCGAATTCAACTGGGGAATTGCCAGTGCAGGCGGGCGCTAACACAGAGTTGTGTAATGTGGTCCTCGGAAGGCGCTACCTGTGAGCAGCCCGAGCAGCTGCGTGCTGGACCAGTTTCAGTTTCCGGATCAAACGCGCAAAGGCCCGGCGTAGAGCGAAGTTACAATAGTCCAACTCTGGAGGTGACGTCTGCATGGATCACCAGTGGCCCAGGTCCGTGTGTTGGAAAAGCGAAGAGGAGCCAGCCGTCGGGCCTGGCGCCCAGATAGCGGAAAAACGCATAACCGGGTTATATGGGCCACCTGGGTGCTCCATTGAAAGAGACGAATCCAGGTGGGACCCCCCAGGCTAGCGGACAGAGGGGTGAAGCGGCGCCAATGAGGCCCCTCCACCCGGCGGACTGGAAATCCCCAACCCCCCCCCCACGGCCAAGCCAAAGGGATCTCCGTCTTCGATGGATTAAGTTTTAACCTGCTTTCTGGTTGCAAAACTTTCAACCAGCAACCGCCTCCAAACAATGCTGTAGAGCCGCAGGGAGCAGTGACGGACTCCTCTCTCCATCAACAGAAGAATGAGCTGGAAGTGTCATCAGCTGTACTGGTATGACAGATCAACCCAAAGCTCACGTTACCAACTGAAGCAAGTGGGTCGCGATATATAGATGTTAAATAACAATGGGGACAGCAGTGCCCACAGAGGCACAATTCACATTGGAAGAGTGGAAGGCACTCCTCCGGGAGAGCTTGGTCCCTACTACCACACTTAAGCTGACTTAGCCCCACAAAGAAGTTCGAGGACAATCCATTTGAGAGGACACTGCCCTTACGGATCCCGGAAGGCGGCCAGGCGGTGCGAGTCAAAAGGTACCGCGATGCGACCATATATCAAACGCTGCGGTAAGGTCCAATAATACCAAGGCAAGCGCCCGCATCCGCCGCGGTCTAGTTGCATGCATTAATGAAGGCGTGTCTGTGACAGCTTAATGCGAGAACCGCTCTCCGTCCCATGCCCAGCGCCAACGGAAGCCGGACTGGAAGGGGATCGAGAGGCCGATGTGTCATCCAGGAAGCTCCTGAAGCTGCTCTCAACACCACTCTCTCAATTACCTTCCCAGAAAGCGAAAGATTCGAGACTGGGCGGTGAGTGGCCCAGATCCCTAGGATCTAATGATAGTGGTCTTTTCAAGAGTGGGCGGACCACTGCTCCTCCTTCAACTCCACCCGGAAAGACTCCTTGCTCAAGGGAGTCATTAATTCGATCTTCAGCAAGGTGGGGTTAAACGTGAACTCCGCCCGGCAGGTTTTAATAAACCCAGGAGGGGCATCTTGGATCCAGAGGAAAGGACGAGGTCGAGTAGGTCTAACAGCAGCCAAGGCCCTATCAACAGCGGCTTCGGAGAGCTTAGGGGAAAAACTGGGGTCGAAACAAAAGGACCAGAAGGCGGCAAGGGAGCCTCCAGTTCACTTATTGTGAGGTCAAAGTGGCGAAGGGAAGGTCCTGAAGCGAGGAAGGCTGATCGCGATTTTATCTGGCAAAAAAGCTCATAAATGCCTCGCAGCTAATAGTCAATTGGGGAATTTGTAGAACAACGCTTCTGATAATGAGGGCAAAGTTCGAATTATCACGGAATAATTGTGCCGGGCGAGAGCTAGCAGATCGCGAGAGAGGAGTGAGAAGAAAGCCCTCTTCGCCTCCTTCGTCGCCATCTCATAGGCTTTCATAAACGTCCTATAAGATGTTCGCGCAGCTTCGTCACGAGATTTCCTCCACACTCGCTCTAGCCGTCTGAGTACCCGTTTCATATGGCGCAGCTCCTCGGTGTACCATGGAGCTTGCCGTGAACGGGGGCGCAGATCATAATGAGGGTCCCTCCTTCTCTCTTCCTTTCTGCTCCTGGAAGAGCTGTAGTTGTGGTCAAGCAAACTCTTTCCCTCATCCAGACAAGGAGCCAAGCTGTGAGCTCAGGTGCCTGTTACTTTTAAGCTGAGGCTGCTTTCCAGAGCTGTAGAACGTTGCCACTTCAACCTTTCCATTCTCCCATTACCTTTGACGTACCTTGAAGCAACACAGAATTGGAATTAAGGACAGACTTGAAAGAGAGTAGGGAAAAGGGAAAGAAAATAGGTGAATGGGATGGAGTGGAGCCGAGTGTGAATGAAATGGAAGACTGGCAAAGGGAATTTGTAAAGAGAAAGGAAGGAGTATGGAAGGGGTCAGGAGATGTGGTGGAAAGTAGGCACAATGTGTCCCAGTGGCTGGGACCATGTTGCCTAAGGATGGCATATTGGGGAATTGATTGTTTAGAGCAATTAAAAGAAGGAGAGAGGGGGAGTTGCATGTTTAGTGCTTTATACTAATGAAATTAGCCCTTGGAAAATAATTGTAAATCTTTGAGGCAGTTGCAGAGAAACGGCATCTTATGTTAAGATAATGAATGGCTGTACCCTGTAAGGACTAGGATTCAATCAACAAAACCAGTAATCATTGTGTGGTCTTTCTAAATGGATCTCTGCAATATGATCCCTTCATGCCCTTCCTTCTCCTTCTTCCAACTGCAGACATGTGTTGTTGTGTGACTCCCACGGGACACTGGCCAGATAAATTTGGCCAGTATCTGAACAACCTGGCATTAGCTGGAATTTAACATTTCATTTTGTCCTGGCTGAGAGTCACAGTCCCTTTGATAAGGCCATAGAAAGGTTTCTTTAGTTTGTGTCAAGCCCCCTTCCGTTTCTTTGCTACAAAACTACTTAGAGCTGTGATTCCCTTTGGTGAAGCGGATCAGTGATACTGTACCTTATGCTAAAGTGCTATTTCCTTCTTCTTTGTGGAGTCTTTCAGCGTTCCAACATGCTGTGCTGTTTTCAGGTCTGTGAGCAAGCATACCAGGTGAAGCTTAGCATCTCAATTGGGGAGGCTTTATACACTGGTTTTCTGATGACAAGTAATTTGGCAGTACATGAAGGATAGCCCAAATGTATTTTACTATCCTGGTACACAAAACAACTGACGTAATGTTCATTTCCCAATCTTTACATTTATAGTACAGAAATGCTCTTTTTGCATTTCATACGGTACGTGGAATGATCATGTGATTTTTTTTGTTGGAAAAAGCCATGAATAAAGCAATCAAAAGAGTATAATACAGTGGAAACTTTTTAGGCCCCTGATGGGATATCTAGAATGTTTGGCTTAACTGGAATGCTGTGCATCTCAGGGCTGATGTATATGTTCAGGAAAAAAATCATATGACATAGTTCACCTAGGAATGTACTGATGCAGAATGCAGGCGGGTAATCACAAGGTTGAATGTAACTTTAAAACTTCCTAACACTGGAGAGGAAAATCTAAATCTACCTTTGACACCCGTAGAAGCTAGAGTTGTCCGTGGTTGTTTACAGTCACGTTTTACTTTCGACAGTGGTCTTCTGCAATCCCAATCTTCTGTTCCTTCCCTTAGGGTAGTTATGTCTAATTGAGCTGGCTTCCTGGGATGCCTTCTCTCTACCGCGATTCAAAATGGTGTCCTTTCAGTGACTGACTTCTGTAATAGTATTTGGGGGATCTTAGCCATAATTTTGTAAGAATACCCTGTTCATACTCCTTTTTTAAAGGAATCCCTTTTAAAAATCTGCCTTGACCTAGATAGCCCAGGCTAGCCCAATTTTGTCAAATCAGCAGGGTAGTCCTGGGTGTTATTTTGATGAGAGACGCCCAAAGAAGTCTAGCATTGCAACACAGAGACAGGCAATGGGAAACCACCTCTGAAGTATCTTGCCTTGAAAGCCCTACATAAGTCATCTGCAACTTGACTACACTTTCCAGCACAACCAAGAAAATGCCTCCTTATCTAAAACTTTGGAGCAAAACTCTATTGTTTGAATGACGGGGTGGGTGTCCATGAGGAATAATTGGGGAGGGAGAAATAAATGCTTACAAAATCACCTCCAGTATAGTTCAACAGGACATCCCTGCTGCTGTTTGAAGCTAGATTAGCTTCTGACCTATTTTGAACCTCAGTAGTCTAATTTTGCAGCCCAGTTGTTTTAACTGCTAAATTTTGGGGCAGAAGGAACAGAAAGCTGCTCATCTAACTCATGATGCAAAGCAGATTAATTTGCTGTTTAGATCTCATGGTTTGGGTTTGGGGCTGGGAAATGTGTGCCTCCCCCTAAATTTACATCTTTTCATTCTTACGTGTAAAAAAAATCTATTAGGGTCCCTTTCACATTTTAAAGAGGGGTGTGTGTGTGTGTGTGTGTGTGTGTGTGTGTGTGTGTGTGTGTGTGTGTGTGTGTGTGTGAGAGAGAGAGAGAGAGAGAGAGAGAGAGAGAGAGAGAGAGAGAGAGAGAGAGAGAGAATGAGAGACAGAGAGAAGATTAAATAGGATCAAAATAAACACTTTTTTGGATCCTGATTTATTCCCCCCCCCCTCCCCCAGCCCAACTAGGACTCTTAATAAGCTTCCAAGTGGTCTCAATGCTTAGAAAATCATAGTATTCTAGACTGGGATGGGGGGTGGGGGGCATGTTGCCAAACTACTGTAACCTGCTAAGGACTCAAGCAGGCCAGGTTCCCCTCTGCCCCCTTTCCCTTTAAGCGCCCTCGTGATTTCATGCTGCCTGGGAGGCTGATGAGAGTGCTCGTTGATCAGAATGTCATAAGTGTAATGCGTGCTGATTTTTCAGCCAACATTTTTTGCACGTTGAAGTTCTTGGGTTGTCGTATCTCTTTAATAGAGGTCAAGCATCTGATACATCTGAAGCAGGATTTGTGGGAAAGTGCTGCTAAACACCCATTGTAACTGCACAGCCATCTCTGTGGGATGCCATAAATTGGGGAATGAGTATAATTAATGCCTTGTCTGAAAGTAGTGATGCTCATGATTGCCTGAAGGGAGAGGCAGACGGTGAGTCATGTTCTCAGTTTTGTTCTTCATAACTCCCTTATTTGGAAAAGCATGGAAAGAATGATGTATGTATTCCAGTAAATTGGTACCTTGGTTTGTATGTTTGGTTTCCATTCGGCATCATCAAAGCCTATGTTTCTAAAAGTTGTTCTACTGTTTAGCCCATGTGTTTTAGCAACAGCTTGCAAAAACATTTAAAATACAAAATATGCTGTAATGCAAAATATAAAAGCTAATAAAATTAAATATAAAATTATGGATAATCTACAGTAATCCAGCAAGAGTGATAAATTGTAAACCGGGGTTAAGACCTAGTCATCATCTCATCCGATTAAAGACTTAGCCAAACTGGAAGGGCTTATTGTGCCTTCTGGCGGTCAGGAAACATTCAAGCAGGGAGGTTTCGCTAGGCAGGAGTTTCATAGAAATGGGTGCCAGCAGAGAAGGCTAGGGTCTACATTTGATTGCTGCCTCTTGATCCACAGGTGATAGGACATCCTATGGAGGGCCTTCTTGACATTAAAATGAGTGGGGGACGGAAGTTGAAGAACACTGAGGAGACATTCCAGAGTCCTTGGATGGCCAAACTGGAAATGAAAGTGTCCATAGGTCTGATATGTGATTGTTGCTGCCAATTTAAAGGGATTTCAAAATTCTGTAAGGGCCTAATCCTGATTGGGCCCTTAATGAGCTGATGCAGATTTGGCCATCCTCTCCTGGGCACCTTTTCAAGTGCTAAAACAGGTAGAATGCAGCCATGTTGGTGCTTGAAAGTGTGTGTGTGTGTTGGGGGGCGCAAACGAACCTCAGCTTGCCCTGCTATAGGCCTGATCAGGATTGAGCTCCTGTGGCCTTTTAAATCCCTCTAAATTTGTGGTGGTGTCTATGCATTAGACCCATGGATATTGTCCTTTCTAGTTTGGACATGGGGCTAGATTATGTAGGACTTTATTCTTTACATTTACCATTGTCGTCTAATGGAAATGGATTAGTCTGCCCCAGTAACTAGAAAACATTTTAAGTTGAGCACTGATGTGTGTTCTGGTATTCACTAATATCACTGCCTGATTTCTGCCTTTTTAAAAGAGAAAAAAAATCTCCATCATGATACTATGTGGAAGAGCCTGATATCTCAGCTAAATAGCTTCATTTTTCAGTTAAGTAATAGGATTCTAGATACTTTTGATCATGAAACCTTGATCTGATCACTGACTCTGCACATTATATATGCTAATGAAATGTGTGTGCATGGTTTCTAGGAGACAAGATTATTTGCTTTTTCTAGCTACAAGCAGTCAGACCCCTTCTCCCGCTAAGGTGTGCCATGAAGGCACGGGTATCAAAGACCGGCATAAAAGCAAGACACTACATCCACAAAATGGATGCCTTACAGGGTTTTTTGGGATCTATCTTGTATATCAAGCTTGGGCAGGAAGGAGATTGGCAGCTGAATCTTTCCCCCTGGCCTTAAGGGCGTGCCTGGCTGATCAATGGGGCTAGCTAATCTCCATAGGGTCACCGTAAAGTGATATAATCCGCACTTCGGGCAGAGCATTACTTACCCTACCTGCACCCATCCTAGCAATCAATCAGTATTCAAGAGAATAGTCCAGGCCAGGGGTAGGGAACCTGCGGCTCTCCAGATGTTCAGGAACTACAATTCCCATCAGCCTCTGTCAGCAGGTTCCCTACCCCTGGTCCAGGCATTCTCTTGAGTCCTGACGACTCATCGATCCTCTCCTGTCTTATTGTTAGAACCCTGGAAAAGCAATCAGATCTTTGTCTTTCTTGCTAGCTTACCTCATACCAACCTAATTTAGCTACAGTGATCCATGCAATGATCACCTCCAGGATGGACCGCTGCAACTCACTCTGCACAGGGCTGCCCTTGGGTCTGTTCCGGAGGCTCTAGCTGGGGACTCCATGGTGAGCACATGTCTAGCCAGTGCTCCATCAGCAGCCTCAGGACCCATTTGGGGTATAAATATTGGTCCTTTGGCTGTTTGTAGTGTGTCTGTGTGCGCTCTGGATCCATGTGTGCATTCCCATTTGCCTGAGGGCTCTTTCCTTTGCACTTGGAAGCTGGTCATTTTCTTCTTTGCCGCTTTCCCTGGACATCCCTTCCAGACTGGTTAACTTCCACCCATCCCTGAAACCCTATCCAACCTCCTCCCTTCCCTCTTAGTCAGCTCTTGTAAACTTTGTAAACTGTCTGTGTTCACGGCTTAAAGAATATTTTTTATTTTACTATTTTTATTCTTCAATAAAACCGTGTTTTAATTATACAGCTGCCTGCTCATTTGAAAGTATTCACACGGGACTATTCTAGTATACATTGGTTATCAGTTTCAGTTACCCTCTTCTTGCTCCTTATCTCCAGCTAATTCCCCTAACTAAAGTGGAGACTGCCTACTTAGGGTAACATTGCAGTTCAACAGTGGCTGAGATAACGTATCAGAATTGGAGTGGATCCCCTCCCCCCTTTGATAGAATGTTCCAGTTTTATGTACTTTCTTATTTGTTTCTTCAGTATATTCGGTATATTAAACTTCCATTCTCTTTTTTTTTCTCTTTCCAGGGTAACCAGGAGCCGACAGCCACTCCTGACACAATGGTCCAGCCATTCACAACAATCCCATTCCCACCTCCCCCACAGAATGGGATCCCCACAGAGTATGGGGTGCCCCACACTCAGGACTATGCAGGCCAGACCAGCGAGCACAATCTGACAATCTATGGCAATACACAGGCGCATGGAGAGCAAAACACGAATTCAGCCACTACACAGAATGGCTCACTTACGGTATGAGTTGCAAGGCATAAAGCAGCAAAGTTCACTATTAGTTCTTTGAGATGTGATTGCATTTGTGTTGTATCAGATGGCACCCGTGAAATCTTTTTATGTCAGAAGTTGAGGTTTTGCAGGAATGCCTCTTCTATCCCAAGCTGTTTTTTTGTTTTATCTCTACATTCTTGGTAAAAAAACCCCAATATATTGAAGGAGAGAATTCTTCCCAGTCACTGCAGAGAGCAGATAAGCAGGCTCACATGAGCTGGTTATAGAACTGATGTTGAAAATTGGATTAATTAGAGGATGTACATTATATGTATGAAAACCAGTCCGTATCTTTCTCTCCCTCCCCATTGATAGCTAACCTCTTTGTTCTTAGTGGACCACAAAGACTGCTCTGTATATTGGATCAGGATGACCAGTCATCTAAAATGTGCCACCCACATGGGAGTGCCACCCTAGACCCTCACTTCACCCTGCCTAATGTAAAGCACTTGCTCTCTGCTTACTGTTTTCAGAATAAGGCAGGCATGGTAAGGTAGTACTTACAGCTTCAGAGAGGAACAGGGAGCTCATTAGATGATCTCATTTAAGAGTCAAGAATACCTTAGGCCCCCAAATTTGATGACCAGACTCGCCAGTTGTGGAATTATTATAAGAAAAACATTTTTGATGGGATGCTGTGTGGTTTCCGGGCTGTATGGCCGTGTTCTAGCAGCATTCTCTCCTGACGTTTCGCCTGCATCTGTGGCTGGCATCTTCAGAGGATCTGATGTTGGGAAAGCAAGTGGAGTATATATCTGTATATATATCAACAGTATATATCAACAGATATATATCAACAGATATATACTCCACTTGTTTTCCCAACATCAGATCCTCTGAAGATGCCAGCCACAGATGCAGGCGAAACGTCAGGAGAGAATGCTGCTAGAACACGGCCATACAGCCCGGAATCCACACAGCACCCCAGTGATTCCGGCCGTGAAAGCCTTTGACAATACATTTTTGATGGGAGTTTCTAGATGGGGGGGGGGGGGGTTAACTGTGATTCAGGAAAAAATTGTTCCTTTTAGTGATGGAATACAGCAATGATATGCATTTTAGGATCATGATTACAATTGATCAACAGTAAATGAGGACACTTTCTGTCTGCAGTGCACCCATTTATTGATTGAATATTTTACCTTTTTCATTCTTGTTTACATCATTCTGTAGTCCTGAACCAGGCAACATGCCTGGAGATTATCCAAACGAAAGCTTTATCCACCCGTTAAGCCACTTGTTAAGTCTTAACTTCCTAATAAAGAGCATTATAGTTGGAACCTTGGGTGCACAGAGGTGGTTTTAATCTTTTAATGCTTTCAGTTCTCTTATAGTATGGCTGATTCATAGCAGGGTTTTTTCTCCCTCATGGAAAAGCCCTTCATGAGTGCAGTAGTCTCAATAGGAGAAACTGGATCATAGTTGCAGTTCAGATTTTTATGGAGAGATGCACAGTGTTAAACAGTGCTGTTGTGCAGTAGCTAGTAAATAAGGTGGGTCGCATTTCTGAAATACAGTTGATTTTGCTGAAGCTATAAAATTAAGTGATGTGTTTTGCTTGAAGGGAAAGCAGCATCTTGGCCTAAGATAGTGGTTCCCAAAGTGGACGGTACTGCCCCCTGGAGGGCGGGAGGATTACCCAGGGGGACAATAAGAGACAAGGGGACAGCAGGGGGTGCTGGAGGTGGGCACCTGCAATTGTGTTGGTCACTTATTTGCAATAGGTCAAGCTATGAAACTATGCTGACAAATCTGGTGGAAACTATCTGATTTTTTTTCCTGACTTTGAAAAACTGATATCACTGGGTCAAGTTCATCATGTTGTTGAATAAATTAAAATAAAACGTTTAATTGAATTTTGAATAGAGATGTAATTGCTTATTATTGGTTTTAATTTGTCATTATCTTCCTCCGTGAGCAAACCACTGTTTTGAATAAAGCTTTTTTTATAGGGTAGGGGGCACTGGGCATGAGTTTTATGGAACCAAGGGGGTGGCCGCTGAAAATGTTTGAGAACCACTGGCTTAAGAGAAGAGCACTCATGTACACTCTGTTCACTCCAGCACAACCCTGTGCGTCTCTACTCAGAAAAAAAGTCTCAATTTATTTAATGGTGCTCACTCCCAGGTAAGTGTGCATAGGATCACACCCACTGTGAAATCCAGGTAAACCTGGAACATGACAAAGCATGACTGGTTGACTTAAGTTCTGTATAATAAGAAATGAATGTGGATTTATACCTCGCTTCTCTCAATCACAAGGTGTCTCAAAGAGGCTTACAAACTCCTTTTCGCAAAGCCATTTACATGCTCCTTTTCTCAACCATAAGGTGTCTCCAGGGATTACAGATTCCTTCAGCCAGCATGGCTTGTGGTTAAGGGCAGGTGGACCCTAATCTGCAGAACTGGGTTTGATTCCCTGCTCCTCCACATGATTGACGGTTTCTTATCTGGTGAACAAGATTTGTTTACCCACTCCTACATTCCTGCTGGGTGACCTTGGGCTAGTCCAGGGGTAGGGAACCTGCGGCTCTCCAGATGTTCAGGAACTACAATTCCCATCAGCCCCTA